>NC_056737.1:35821848-35934348 GCF_019279795.1 Protopterus annectens
CTGGTTCCTCTTCTTTTTTTCCTTTACCAGTCAGGACCAACAACCAACGAGGAGGTCGATACAACAGCTGGGACAGGAAAAAGAGGAAATATTCGGAGGACAGCCCACAACAGCGACAACGCAGAAAACAGTAACAAGTTTATGTTTTAACTTATCTAGCATGACATTACCAGACTCTGCTATTAGTTTACTGAATAAGGGGCTTACCTTTGTCCCTTCGCAGGGAAGTAAATGACATGAATTATTAACAGACATTAGAATGTTTGCCAGAAGCCTGGCTTTTAAGTTACATTTTAAGGATAAAGATGTTTTTTTGCCTGTAGGCAATGAAATGTTTACACAATGTAGAAAAAAGAGTATCTATTCTTCACCTCTGCCTATGCATATAGAATGTTTTGTTAGATTGTGTGAAGATGACCTGTATGATTATTTCTACAATGAACATATTAAGAGATGTAAATATTTTAACATGACCAAGGAAGAGAAAGATTCTTTACATTTTCTCTCCAATACTAGTACCCTTACTATCAGACCGGCAGATAAAGGTGGAGGGATAGTACTTCTAAACACAGAAGATTACATTGCATATATGAATAATATGCTTAAAGATGCATTGACATATGAATCCATTACCATGAATAAAATCAGTGAAATACATGGAGCTATCGAAGAGGTTATTTTCGATATGCTCATGTGTAAACAGATTACGGAAGAACTCTATTCTTACTTCCACAAAGATTTTGTACGTATCCCCACCATAAAAGGACTCCCCAAGATACATAAAAATCTAGATCCACCGCCAATGAGACACATTGTATCTGGGGCAGGCTGGGCTACAGAGCATATCTCCCTTTTTCTGGAAAAAGTTTTACATCCTTTGGTAGATAAAGTACCACATATTTTGAAGGACACCTATCAACTTCTAGAGTCAATAGAAAAATTAGATGTTAATCTAAATGACTCTGAATATATGTTAATTACCTTAGATGTGAAGAATTTGTTCACCTCCACCCCCAATGAGGAGGGAATACAGGCCATAAGGGAGCTTATGGTACATGAGAGTGGTTATAGTAATGATAGACAGATCTTAATCTGCCAGTTACTGGATCTTGTACTAACAAATAATGTGTTTTCTTTTGGCACCCAATTATACCAACAGAAGTGGGGGGTAGCCATGGGCACTTCGTGTGCCAACACATACGCTAACCTAGTTGTGTACAGTTGGGAGAAAGAACATCTTTTCCCTCATGATAGTTTTAAAAAGGTTATCGTCTACAAAAGATTTGTAGACGATATACTAATTGTATGGAAAGGGTCCAGAGTGGACTTTAACAGCTTTTTGGACTATCTTGAGAATTCTAGTAATTTTCTGAGTTTCACCATGGACATGTCCAGCACAACCATCAATTTTTTGGATGTGAGTTTGAGCATCCAAGCAGGGGGGCTAGTCCCCTCATTATACAGAAAACCCTGCTGGAAGAACATGCTCCTGAGCTATGACAGCATGCATCCCCGGCATGTCTTTCCTGGTATAGTCAGGAGCCAGTTCATTAGAGTAAGCAGAATGTGTAGAGATGAAGCGACTAGGTTAGAGCAAATCGGCCTCATGGAGGAACTGTTTAAGGATAGGGGATATGATAGTAGAATGCTAAAAGATATTAAAGAAGAAATATTGGGTTCTACGAGAGAGATTTCGTGCTCAAATAGGCAGAGAACAAGGGGTACTCACCATAGAACCCTGGACCAAGATAGAGTTAGGCTTACAGTCACTTACACTAATGACTATGCAGCTATAAAGAGAATTATAAGTAACAATTGGAAGGTCCTAATAGTTGACCAAGACACCTTAAGTTTGGTAGGGAATGTACCTAGCATAGCCTACCGCAACCACAAGAACTTAAAGAGATTACTTTGTGACAACTTTAAATCATGTGAAGTACCAGCAATTGTCAATATTAGTAAGAGAGGGACTTATCCCTGCATGAATTGTAACACTTGCAGGTATATAAGCAAAGAACAAGTGTTTATTCATCCTACGCTGAGTCTGACTTTTAAGCCTAGATTTTATGCTAATTGTGAAACGCAGAATTTAATCTTGCAACTTGTGAATATTGCACAGCTTTTTATGTGGGGCTGACTAAGAGATCCTTCAAGAAAAGGCTATATAACCACATTTACGATATTCGTCAGAAAAAGGAGCAGAATGCTTTAGCCAAGCATATTATGGCCTACCCGGACCATACATTTTGTTTTAGGGTCTTACAGATAGTAAAGAAAAGTATTAGAGGGGGGGATCAAGTGAATAACCTAGAGATGGTTGAACATGAATGGATTTTTAAACTTAGAGCACATGTGCCCCCAGGATTGAATGCCTATGTTTCCCTTAAGCCTATATTGAAAAATAGGGATTAATAGTGTATTTAATTGTTTTTAATTGTTTTTAGTAGTTATTCAAGGAAATATATATTTGTACATTTTATTTTATGCATTCAACATGTATGTTTATACTTTTATATTCCTTACATATGGTTCCCTGTAGCCTGTTAGAATAGGATCTGGATCTTTGCTTGCCAGTATCCAATTCTTATATAGTAAACAGTAAAGTAGCAGATAGAAGAATATAATGTTACTTAGGTTATTCATATGAAGTATTTATGTGTTTTCTACTTTTAGTCCTTTTATTAAGTTAATATTTAGTTTCATAAATGAATGTTTATTATTAATAAGCTGTTATATAGAGCATGAACAAAAGTTTGCCTCTTAACAAGTTTGTTGTTTATATGCTTTATGCTCCATATTAGCCAGCTAGATGAAGTTTTTTCTTAAGCTTTGCCTTTAGCATAAGCACATTATGTATCTGTGCATATTTAGCGTTCTTGTTTTAGCATGGTTTTTTAGGAAGTTAGGTGTTTATTTTATTTTAACTTTCTATACTGTTTTCTACTGTCTTATATTACATTTTTCACGTTACACAAGTTTATCATATTGTTATGTAGCCTCAACTTTTAGTATTTTTAACATTTCTATACTATACCCATGTTTTATAATTGTTTTATTTGTGATATTTATATATATAAAGATGAGAGTTTTCTGTTTTCTGTTTTAAAAAGTTGGATATGAGTCCTCAGTTATTGTATTGCATTCTACTTTGTCTGGTTTTAAGTAACCTACACAAAGTAGGTGGAGGGAGGGGTGTTGCCTTTAGATGCACTTTGAGAATTGTCTTACTAATTAATTTAATAATTGAATAATTGGTGCATCAGTATTAGTATATAAAGGGTATGGTTTTGTTATAGAGTTGATCTGAAGAAGCGTACGATAGCAGTACGCGAAAGCGCTTATCATCCTGTTTTTATCGTGAATAAAATTACCTTATGGACTACAGTTTTGTTTCCTGATTGAATTCCTTCATCGTGGTGGGTTTTACAGCATCAGTTTTGCTGATATATATATATATATATATATATATATATATATATATATATATACATGCGTGTGTGTGTGTGTGTGTGTGTGTGTGTGTGTGTGTGTGTGTGTGTATAAAATATATATATTTTTATATATATATATATATATATATATATATAACATATATATATATTAGGCATACAAGGATTTACTTAGGTAGACTGAATTTACACTTAACCGAATTCCAGATTCCACAGATGGCAACACTGAACTTTCAATAAATTAAACCTGAAGATTACTTTTTTTTTTTTTTTTTTTTTTATATAGAGGGAACAGAGACACTTGGCCAATAGGGGGAATTTTGTTCTTTTCCCCAATGTAGTGAGATCCTCAAGTTGATATATATATAGGTAGAATAGTGTGGGGGGTAGCCCCCAATTGGGGGGTTTTGGGGCATACCATCTCCATCTGGGTGTGTGTGACATATTTTGGTGTGTAAATTTGTTAAATGTTGGCCAACTGTCTTCTTTCCTTGTAAAACACTTCAGTAATGTTGTGGTTCAGTTTACTGCAATATCAGTGCTGTCGTCTCAACAAATCTACCTGAAAAGGAGCTTGGCTGAGTGGATGGGGCACCATAAATTCTTACTGGAGATAGTCCCCCCAATCCTCCTGGATGTGGGCAGTCATTACTAAATACAATCCCTGGGTACTGACTAGACTATCTCTGCTATTACATTGGGTGAAATGGCAAGGCTTGAAATGACCTTTGAGTTGATATCTTAGTAACCTCCTATGATCCTATGAACCTATATACCAAAGTCATTCAATTCCATTGGGCAATACTAATTGTGAAAATTGGGGCATGAATGGCTAGGTTTAAAAGTTTTTTTTGCCATTAGTTAAGTAAGTTCCTATGATCCTATCAGTTTTTTTTTATACAGGGAATTGAAAATGCATTAAATTGTTTTCCTCAGAAAGCTGTGAAACAAAAACATGTTGGAATCCATGAATACATATAGTAACCCGAATCTGTATAGCGGAATATAAGAAAAGATAGGAAACCGATTAGCAGTGAGCTTCTCTTTAGAAAACATGCAAAGTTTCATTTTCTGACCTTGCTATATTTACCAGCAGGGGAAACTGCTAATAGGAGTCTGAGTATGTTATGTACTGCTTGATTATCATGAAATAAATATAAATAAATAATAAAAATGTATTACTTAGGTCAGCTGTAGCTCATAACACATTTTTTCAGCCAGTTAAAGTATAAATCATTTATTCACATATTCATATCCAAATTTGTCCAAGGATAGGCCTGAGCTTTAGCAAGCAATCTCATTAAATGTGAGAGAACAATCACAAGTGATGATCTTTAAATGTGTGCAAATTGGTCCCTGTGCAACACAAACACATGCTATTAGCACATCATTTTAGCCTATATCTGTCATCAACACTAGTTACAACACAAAAGCACAGCCACCGGGTAGGTGGAGGAGGATTCACAGCAGGGTTTCTGTAAAGATAATGAATACCATTTGTAACCCTCCTCCATCT
Source organism: Protopterus annectens (assembly GCF_019279795.1). Classification (NCBI taxonomy): domain Eukaryota; kingdom Metazoa; phylum Chordata; order Ceratodontiformes; family Protopteridae; genus Protopterus; species Protopterus annectens. The sequence goes on from NC_056737.1 coordinate 35,826,814, forward strand.
TGTTATGGAAGCCATGATATTAAATATATCATTTATTTATGTGTGTGTATGCATATACATATTTATTTAATTTAATGAAACCAAAAAGTAATCAATTTGCAAGCATAAACCATAAAGGTCTACTATACATGCACACACGCACCTCACAGCTCTCCTGAATTTGGAGGATCACATCCATCCTAAATTTAGAAGTTATTTTGAGTTAATAGTACCAGTAAGAGTACCTAATACACAAGCTTTTCCCTAATTATTTTTTTCTTTGTCCATAATTCCAAAGTAAAAAGTTAAAAGACATGACACATATATGTACACACAGAAAGTGTGCTAACACATATGCAGCTATTTACCACATTAGAGGAGTGGGCCTCTTTTTCCCTTTCTCACTTCCAGCTTCTTACCACACAAAAAAAAAATCATGTTTATTACAGTCTTCTGCAAAAACTTCTTACAATGAAATATGAGTACACTCAACAAAACAAATATAAATATCTGCAACTGTCTAATCAATACAGAAGCGTCTTTAGTCATGGATATGGCCTTTCCCACTATCTCCATTACCAGCTTGGTGGATAAGGGAATCCTGGGGCAATGTAGACATTGATTCATGTTTACTGACAACCAGTAAATTCTCAAACTGATACGGTTTGTGAAAGATGTATTTACACAATGTCACTAGAGGCAAAGCCCTCACATAAAATCACTTCTAATGACAATGCAGTTCTCAGTAGTACACAACCTGCACCCATCACACACAATTCAAAGGAAACACACAGACTCACATATTCTGAGGCACTTAAATGTAACCTACCTAAACCTCAAAGACCTCCTAGATAAAGTACACATAAACTCCCTCAACAACTCTGAATGAACTCTTTTAAAAAAAAACACATCATCACATACAGCCACATCTCATGGAGCCTCTATTTCTAAGCCCATAGGTTCATAGGTGTGTACTAGGCTAATGGCCCTGGACCCTTTACAAACCTGGCCGATAGGATTGTCCTGATATTGTACCACCCAACCTTAGTTCCCAATGCCTCTGTTGAGTAGAGCCACTAGAGTAATTCCCGGAGTGAATTTTCAATTTCCCATCCACTCATCAAGGTTTCTCTTGAAGAGGGCCAGTGAGGTGCTCTGTTTGACATGTATGGGAAGTCTATTTCACAGCATGGGCAGCTTCTGGGTTATGAACCTGTCCCTCCAGCACATCCTGTTGATTGTGGTAATGAAGTTGAGGTCACTGGAGCATGTGGTGTGGAGGGTTTGGGATTTCTTTAGATGCAGCATTTCTGACAGAGCTGGGTTAGACATGGCTTTATATGTCAAGCAGAGATTGCCTCTAAGTAAGTGATATAAGGCAGAGAATAGTTGGAGTTTTTTGAGTCTGTCCATATAGGACAAGTGTTTAAGGCCTAGGATTCTCTTTGTGAGGTATTTTTGCAGCCTCTCAAGTTGTTGCAGGTGTCTAGTGAGGTACGTGCCAAATGGGGCATTGTAGTCGATGATTGCCCTAATGAGGGAAGAGTAGAGGGAGGCAATGACCTCTTTCTTCCTGGATGCAAAAGCCTAAGTAATGAGATGTTTCACGTAGGACTTTCTGACCACAGTGGCAATGTGGTGGTCAGAAATGAGGCCGCTGTCAACCTGTGTTCCCAGATCTCTTATAACACCTTCAGTGTTCAGAGGACTACCATTGATGTGGTAATTCATGGGAACTGGGTTTTTCCCAAAGGGGATAACGACACATTTTTTTCGCATTGAGCTTAAGACCATGGTTCTGACACCACTCTTTGGTCTCAGTGAGGCCTTTCTGTAGGATATCAACATCACTTGGGGAGTTAATAATAGCTCCCAACTTGCAATCATCTGCAAACTTTGTCAGCCAGAGACCCTTCATGTTGGCCTGGACTACAGAGCAGTAGATACCAAACAGGAGAGTACTGAACCCTGTGGGACACCATTAGTGACTGGTCAGCAGTTTGACCTGGAGTCTGCTACTTTCACACTGTGGGTTCTATCTGTGAGCCAGTTTGCAACCCACCTAGTCATATAGGGGTTGATGCCTAGCTTAGTGAGTTTTTCTCTGATTCCTGAATGAGGATTGGTATCAAATGCCTTGGCCAGATCAAGGTAGGCTGTATGAACCACCTTGCCTTCATCCAAAGCTCTGGCGATTGACTCAAAGAAGTTGACCAAGTTGAGCAGGCATGATCTATCCTTCACAAAATGAAACTGTGTGGGATCCAGAGTTTAGAGATTCCCTATATCCTTATTTATTAGGTCAGTGATGACGCGTTCCATAGCTTTGCATATCAGACTCATCAGGCTAATGGGACAATAGTTTCCAGGGTCTGTAGTCACTCCTCCTTTGTGGAGAGGGATGACTGTAGCAGTGCGCCATTCGGTAAGGACAAAGCCTGAGGTGAGGCTGTGATTGAACAGGGCACACAGGTGAGGTGCCAGTTCACTCTGTAGTTCATATAGAACACAGCCAGGGATATTGTCAGGTCCCATGGAAGCTGTATTTATGTGACCTAAATCTAACAAACCATTTTCCAACATGTGCACGTCTTGTCCAAAGTTCATGTTGAAACAAAGTTGCTCCCAAGTGTACTTGGTATCAGAGCACCTTGATCCATGGCTGATGTTTTATTTCTTTCTTTCTTTCACATTTGTTAACCGGGTTCATCCAACTGAGCACAAGCCCGTTTTCATTGGAGACCCGAGGAGAAAAGCTCCAACAGTAGTGCATTTACATAATTAAACATGTTAGAGTATTAATTAGATTACAAAGGTTAGCCAGAAAGAAAAATTAATTACAGCAGAGTTGTTAACATATACAGAGATGTCATTTGAATAAGTAGAGTTATATATATGTTGACTTGTTACTCATAATATCAGAAGTGGACCATATGCTGCAGACACGCAGGGCATTTGGTTAGAGTGCAAACTCGACAGATCAGGGAAACCACAGCAGTAAACAGGGTGTGACGGCAATATTATGTGCACAAAGTATATTACTTGAAGCTGATAAAATAAACACAAATAACAATATTAATGAAAATATTTGAGTCACTCTGGAGAGAAGGTAAGGTCACATAAAATAGTCTGCAATTTTTATTTCAAGAATTTAAATCCTTTTCCAGAGCAAGGCGATTTAAACATAATTACAAGGAGTCCAAAATGTCTACAACTGCATGTCTAAGCTGAATGTACAATTGACATTTGTTTTGCTTTGGTGGTTGCAATTGTATTCTATTTCTACCTGTGTCATTGATTTATTTATCAATAAGAAAAAAGCTATAATCCAAATTCATAGGTAAGTAATAGGCTAGCTGCACATGTGGGTCATTTTAAGCCTAGCCAATTTCCCTTCCAAAGGTGAGAATCAAGCTAAGTACCTTGCCTGTGTGAGGTAAACACCTTAACCATTATATCATCCCCAACCCCAACTTTTACTCTTTATCATTGTCAAAGCTCATGTTACACAGTACAACCATGGTTTACATTTTTAAAGGAAATCTCTTTTAAACCAATTCAAACATCCTACATAAAAACGCTCATAAACTAAAACCTTGCTGTCTAGCTGCTGATCAACTGCCAAATGAATTCCTAAAAATTGCTGCCCCATCTATAGCCTCCCCAGTTTTTGTACTAATCAAGCGCTCAGTCTCCAAACAATATGGGCCCCTCCTCTGGAAAGTCTTTCACATCATTCCTCTACACAAAGGAGGCCCCTCCTCTGGAAAGTATTTCACATCATTCCTCTACACAAAGGAGGCCCATCTAGAGACATTTCCAACTACCGCTCCATATCTATCCTCCCACCTGTAGCCAAAATCCCATTAAAATGTATTCACCTACAACTCCTCAACCACCTTACCTCTAACAACCTCCTCTCCAATGCTCAGCATGGTTTTAGACAATGGTACAGCACAAACACAGCCTTATTATCCTTCATCAATACCATATACCACTTAATGAACAATGGACAACTAGTCTCTGCAATCTTCCTGGACATGTCAAAAGCCTTTGACACCCTCTCCCACCAACTACTACTAAACTTGCTACTTACAATCTCAGTCCAGCATCTCTAACATGGTTTCTTAGTTACCTATCAAACCATCAGCAGGCTACTAAATGGGATAAACTCTCCCCACTACTGCCTGTATCTACAGGTGTACCCCAAGGTTCGATACTTGGCCCCCTCTTCATAACATTTACTAATAACCTGAATACAACTACCCAATCAGCCTCAATCATACAATACACAGATGATACATCCCTTATCTGCTCTGTCCCTTCCCCACAAAAACTACAAGAAAAAATACAAAAAGCATTCCAAGATATTGAGACTTACCTATCCAACAACCAACTCATTTTCAACGCAAATTAATAATCTTTACAAACAAATCCAACAAGACCAACTACCCACCTCTCTCAATCCACTCCTCAAATAGTACCATAATTGAACCTACCACCCAGGCCAAACTCCTAGGTCTCACAATAGACAATCATCTCATATTTGATATTCACATTCCCCTAACTATCAAAAAAGTGAACTGTAAACCCAGTGCACTTTATAGGGCCAAACCCTACCTGACTCCCCAAGCCAGGCTAGCCACAGCAAGATCACAACTTCTCTCTACACTTCTCCATTGCTCACATATATTTACCAACTTTCGCAAGGCAGATCTCCAAAATCTTGAATTCTGCTGCAACAAAATCGCCAAGTTCGCCAGTAATCAACCCCATAAAACCCATCACTGAACCGCTCTACTACAACTAAACTGGCTAGAACTTTCAAACCTTCTAACCTTAAACCAACTCACTATTGCCCACAAAGTCATTCATAGCCCGCATACCTGTCCCACAATCTCAACTTTTCTCCAGCCACAGGTAAACTGCAGACCCCTAAGATTCTCTAACAAGCCACAGATCAAAATAACACAATCCCATAACTACCATGGTGACTCCCTCTACTCCAACAAAATAGCTAAGTCCTGGAATGCTCTCCCACCTAATATACAAAGCACCCACTGCTACTCTTCTTTTAAAATGGAATTAAAGTAATATCTAAAAAATAACTGGCTTTACCCCTGTAGCCAACCCAGATAAGTCCTCTCTCCTCAGCCACATTGTTACTGTCTTACATTGCATTTCTCACATCTGACTTAATTTTCACCTGCTGTCTCAGTTATGCAAACATTTTTAAATGCATTAAATTCTCAATCTCGGAATAAACATGCCAGCTCTTCAGCTGCTTTTCACCTTTACAGCTCTAAACTGTTTTCCATATCACTAGTGATTTGCTGTATCTCTACTTGAAGCTATTAATATAAGAATAGTAGTCACGATTACATTTGAGTATTATTCAATTTTCTATTAGTTCTGATGTAAATACTGTACTTATTTTTTTCATTTTAAATTCATTTATGTAATTTTTTTGTATGTTACTGCAATCATTCTGATGTAATTTCTGCATTTTATTATTGTAATGTTTTGTAACTGGAGCTTTTCTCCCCGGGTCTACACTGAGAACGGGCAATCCAGCCCAGCCCGACACTACCTGGTAAACAAATGTAAAATAAATAAATAAAGCACTACTTGCTGAAGATTGAAAATAAGTAGTTCATACCAAAGTGTTAGATATGTGCCACCAAAGGCTGCTAGACACTATGTCAGTACATACCAAAGTGTTAGACATGTGCCACCAAAGGCTGCTAGACACCATGTCAGAAATGCAACTGAAGGCAAGGCAGCAGTGTGGCTAGTCTCCTGATAAGTACCAATTACACATCACATTTTGCCTAGAAAATCTACCCGGGATTTATGTGACCTTGAGGCTGATGCATAGTATACACACACACACACACACACACACACACACACCATGGTAAGGATCATGTCTATGATAGGTGAATGCAGTGGGATTTCATCCTTATCATGGGGAACCAATATACTGAAAATATTTAATTAAGCTAATTTCCTAAAAAGTGTTGCATCATAGAATTTTGGTTTGGGACCAGGTTCACCTATCTTCACAACCTCTTCCTTACATATAATAACTCCTGGGTCATATTACTACTGGCAAAAAGGCCTTTGGAAAAGTTTGTGCTTGATGAAAATGATCACTTCATGTTAGTTTCATCATGGTCTTCTTGCATACTGTATTCAGATGGCAGAGAACTGCTAACTCCATGGCAATTAGGGCTGTTACCATTGTACACTGGCAATCTAGTTTTGAATGTATATCCAAATGATGTACATCACTGTCCTTACTCATATACAACACTATTTTATTTTGTATGTATAGAGAGAGGGAAACGCAGAAAGAGGCAAACAAAAAGGACTAAAAGTTATACACATATAGGGAAATGGCCAAAGGAATCTAGCTGTCATTGCCTCTTAGCTCTACCACATGCAGGGAATACATTGCCTGTCAGGACTACTTTGAGATCAAGGTAATTTCCAACACAGCAACTTTGTATTACTAGCAGTTGTTTTTTAATACATTCTCCCCTGGTTTTGGTCTGTGTGTGTGTGTGTGTGTGTGTGTGTGTGTGTGTGTGTGTGTGTGTGTGTGTGTGTGTGTGTGTGTGTGTGTGTGTGTGTGTGTGTGTGTGTGTGTGTGTGTGTATGTGTGACTTATAATAAAACACCACTTGTAGCTGAGACATTATAAGCCAAAGCTTTCACCACCAAACACTGTTCCATTAAAAATAACTTTTATTGTTATAAAAGTAATGTAAATCCTTGCAACTCAGCAGAATGATGCATGCACACACGCATGCATGTGAGTGTCAGCATGTGTGTGTGTGTGTGTGTGTATGTGTGTGTGTGTGTGTGTGTGTGTGTGTGTGTGTGTGTGTGTGTGTGCGCTCAAGATTTGTCCCATGCTTGTGAGATGTAACTCTCTGTACTGTAGATTCATAACTACTTACTAGGCATGCATGCCAGGAGAAGACTGAGGAGCCTAGACCAAATTCCAGTTGCCCTAAAAGCATTGTCACTTGCTCAGTGTCACACAACAGGGAGACAAAATTAGATAGAATCAAACCCTGTAACACAGAAAGTAGCTAGAATAAAACTGTGTACCACAGAAAGTAGTTTATTATCAAGCATACCTTAATATTCTGAGTTAGCTTATTATCAGGCATACCCTTAATATTCTGAGTTAGTTTATTATCAGGCATACCCTTAATATTCTGAGTAAACTGCCAGTGGCTGTATACAAAAATGCCTCAGGTACATTGCTAACAAATACCCCCTATCCGCTAGGGAAACCATAACTACCACCTTGACAGGCTGTTGAAGTAGGGCCACTTCACAGTCTGCAGTGTTGTGGGGCATTAATAACTACAATTAGACAATCTTGTCCTTTATGTCATCACATAAATGAAAACCTTCCAAATTAATAAGTCAGCGTTGATGTGAGATGGCTGTACCAGTCTCCATACACTGTAATTGCTTTATTCAACCCTCTCAACTATCCTTGATTTTCAGGGATGTCCCTGATTTTGACTCTAATTTTAGCTATCACACTCTTAATCTCTCTTAAAACTAGTAACAGAGAAAAGATGATTACATTTTCTAAATAAAGGCAATAATTTGAGCTATAGACCTCAGAAATTGATAATTAGTTCATGTTCCTTTATTCTCTTGTCTGAAGTTAAGATTTGGAAGTTAATAGTAGTAATATTTTAAGAATGTCTGTGATTGTCCTTCATTATTTCTGCATTTGTCCTTGATTCCGCTGAGAGCTATGGCATCATTACAGAAGGCTAAACAAGCTGACAGTGGAAGCAAATAATACTGTCTGCACAAAGGGAATGAATGCACATCTCTGCCATTCTATTGATGTACTGTACTCTCAGCACCCTAAGTAAAGTCGTGGTATTATCAACTTTAAACCTATAACAATCCTACCCTCCTTCTCAAAAACAACTGCTAAACTATCTCCTGCAGGAAAAGCACCTATTTCCCAGACAACATGGCTTCCATCCTTCCCATAGTACTAACACTGCACTTCTAATCTGTATAGAAACTGTCAATAAAGCTAGAGATATTGGCAAACTAGTCTACTTATTTCTAGACTTGTCTAAAACCTTCAACACAGTTGGTCACAGCAAATGTCTACTTCAAATGTTCTCATTAAGTCTCTCGCAGCCCACCCTTCTATGGCTCAGAGGCTACCAATCCAATAGATATCAGTCAGTAAAATCAGAGTCCACCATCTCTCCATACCTCCCAATCACCACCAGTGTAGCAGAAGGCTCTCTCCTTGGTCCCCTCCTCTTTAACATTATCACCATCACCCTCAACACATTCACACAACGGATCCCCCTAACACAGTACGCAGATGTTTCCACTCATTTACACATCTGATGATGTGTCTCACCTCCAAAAAATTACTCATGAAGCTTTAAAAGCAACTGAAACAGCTGTGTTACTCAACTCATGCCCAGCCCTAAACATAAAAACAAACTACTACTTTTTCCACCAAAATCACTCTCCCATGGAAAAACAAAAATAAAGTCTGAAGTCACTTCTAATAGTAAATTATTAGGGATGATTGTGGATGTTAATCTTAAATTCGACCTACATATACATAGTTGCATAAGAAAAACTCATTAAAAACTGTGCTTAGAGCCAAAAACTTTCTCACCAATGTAACTAAAGCTACACTTGCCATTACTTATCTGCTGCCCACACGTCTTTATGGTAAGCCCATCATTGCTAATCTTAAGTCATCACAAAAATTTGAGCAACGCCATAACAAAGTAGCTAAACTTGCAGCAAATACACCATTCAGAAGTCACATTGAATAGCACTAAAAAAGCAAAAAATGATTAGAACTACCCCATCAAGTAACATATACACAGCTTCTTACCAACTATAAAATTATCCCAAATCCATATGCCTGTCCTACACTAAATAATATTCTACACAACTATGTTCTTAGTCGATTATTACATTCCAGTGACCAAAACCTCCTGTCTGTCCAAAACCAATCAAATTTGCTGGGCATTGTCTATACTCGTGCCATGTTGCTAAGGTGCAGAACTCCTTACCTATATCCATCAGGTCAGTACCCTCCTTCCCATCCTTAAAAACCATTCTGAATGACTTCCTAGCCAACAGCTGGACCTGTTCTTACTCACCATCAGGATATCCCTAAATGTAGACAAATACCTAGTCGTACCTTTCATCTCTTTACTCTTCCTTCTTCACTCAATTCCTTACTTCTAGCAATTTCTCTCCCTTGGCTTTCTCTCTAAATATACAATAGACCTGCTTTTCCCTGACTTTTTATTGCAATTTCTGTTTGTGTTATACTAAATTACCATTAATTTCTCTATAAACTGGATAAAATTTCTTTAACTATGAAAACATTGCCATATAACTTGCATCTATTCTTAACTAATATTTTCATACTCTGTATTATAATTTGGTTTAATTGTTTAAACTGTATTCATTTTTTGTATTATTGTTTAACACTGTAAAATTCTTAGTCTTAAAATGTTTTGTAATTCTTTGCAAATTTTCTTCACAGGACTCCATTTAAAATGGACTCCTACCCAGTTGGACTTTCCCGGTAATCAAATGCCAATAAATAAACAACAATATCCACAGTTAAGTACTACAAGAAGAGCAAACAGACCAACAAAAAATCTTAATAAATGTATCTGTCATCCTGTTGCTCAACAATTTTATTTATCAGGTATCCGAGTAGTAAACCTGATAAAATAATAATCCATGGCATGGCAATAATGGCAAACATAACACTCAGAACAAGAAATCTGGACAAAGCTGAAATTAATGAACAGACAATGACCCAAAAATATGTGATGGGTGTTAAACATTGCTTTTGTAAACTTATAAAGTTGCTGGAATAACAGTTCTTTTGTTAGCATGCAATTTCTAACACTGAAATGCATGGCATTAGTTAGGCCCTGCAATATAGAGTGATTTTCCATAAAACACAAATCTTTTGAGGTACAGACCAAAAGTATAAGTAAAATATCTGGACCTTGTGTGAAAATCCGGACAGTTGGGAGGTGTGCTGGAAAGCAAAAAAGTATCTTTTTAAAAAACGGAAGAACTGAACCACTGCATGTGCCCAGAACAGAAAGTGGCAATAATCACTAAGCTCTGATGGATTAAGCAAGTCAGCTGTAACTCTGCTGATTCAATTATCCACATGTCTGAAGAACTAGTTATTGTCCTTGTTAAAAAATGCACTCCCTTACTCCTGTACAGTAAGTAAAATGACCGATTGCCGGTTCCGTAAATAAAACGGTTAGATTGCCGGTTCCGTAAGATCGGTAATGGTTATGCTTTTGCTGCTGCCATTCTATCATACACATTACTTCTTTCATATAAAAAGTTATTGCCAGGCAGTAAAATTATTAGATTATTTCATTCAACAAATGAGGTATTCTGAAGTCTTATGCAAGACATCAGCAGAATGCCATTGATTGAAAGTGCAAGTTACAGTAACATTTAAAACTTGCAGCACGGGCATTCATAACAGCGAAGCATGCAGCAAAAAGAAGACTGAAGATGTATAATTTCATTTTTCCCCGTGCCAGGTATGTGTATATTGATGTCCCTGCTGGAGATGTATGCTTTAATGTGGATGGACATTTAGGAAAGCATAGCATTTATAAGAAGCACGAATTACAAATAGCCGTTTCCATTTTTAAAGAAAAGAGTGTATGCTATGTAAAAGGAATACAGTAAATCTGTACTGTTCTCAAATGCATGTATTTACAGTGAGGTGCAAAGGCATGTATCTTGAGAGGCAGATCCGACTATATTCCATGACAACACGAGGAATGGTTCAATAACTAGCGCTTGCAGTAAGGGTTATGTTTTTCTAACACTCTGGCTTGAATGTAATCATCGTCACTCCTAGCACTAGATGATAGCAATCGCAAATTTAAGCAGTACTGGAACGCAAATGCTGGTATCTAATTCCTCAGGGAGCAAAAACAAGACTGTACTACAGATTTACACACATTTTAAAAAAATTGATGCTGTGGGTAGGGACACAGTTACATCATGCATGATGTCACAAAGGGGGAGGTGATTAGCTAAGTGGGTGTCAATGTTTTCAGCTTCGGTCTGAGGCAAGAAACTGATTTTTGAAACGACATAGTGCCCCTTTAACCTATACCTAGAGAATTTGGAGTTAGAATGGCAATTGAGGACAAACGCCACTATATCTCCAGGTATTAATGATACTATATCATTAAGTTCTGTATTGAAGTTAAGAGCATTGCAGGTTTAAGGTGACCACTAGAAATAATGTCTCTTTTATAATAACAGTCCCCCCTCACCTTTTTTGTAATGTCACATATGCAGGTTTAAAATACATATATTTTTTTTGGTACACTTCTGTTAGTCAAGTTTTTTAACTTTATTTATTTATAGCAGGATTTGCACATATTTATGTATATTTATATTACATTTGTGCATGGTTATATATATTTTTTTTATTTAGTCATTCAGTTATTTAATATTATAGTACATTTATTAATGTGTTCGATTGTTTTTAACTACATTTCTTTAAGAATTAATTGGTACAGCATTTTATAATTAGTAGTGGGCGTGTTGTATTTTAGAGTTGTATAAGTATATAAATGAAGAGTTTTTTTGTGTTAATTCACTCTGATGATGCCCTATGGACATAGGGTGAAAGCGCTTAGTCTGTGAATAAACAGCTCTTTTGTTCTCCTTCTTACCAGTTTGTGGATTACTGAGCATTTTGACACTTTTTTCTTTTTAATGTCACTCAAGTGCTCATATATCCTTTCATTGAGCTTCCTACTAGTTTTACCTACATAAAAGGCAGAACATTGTAGGCAGCACACAATATAAATTACCCATTTTAATTCACAATTATAATGTCCTAACACTTTATATATCTTTCCATTAATTGTAATAGTATCAGTGGTCATCAGGTAAGAACACTGGGAACACCTCCCACATTTAAATACACTCCTCGGTCTGTATTTGTTACTTATTTTAGATGTCTCCAATAATAGCCTTGTCCTTTCTAAACACACCAAATGGGTTTTGACCTACCTTTCCACTTTTCTACAAATGTCCTTATTCACCATAACAATTACCCAATTTTTTTGTGAAATATTATAATTTTCATAATACTCATAATATCCTAACTATCCAGGGTAAAAGTAGTCACAAACAATTTGCATTCCTTGAAGTTTCTAGGTGTAAAAGACCCTAAAGGAATTAATTAGTATGATTAGAACTGCAGTTCAATTCACTAATTCTCCCCCCAGTAGACCTTGTTGATGAAAGAGCTTAACTCTGGCATTTTTATGGTGAATAAAGTACAGTTGTTTTTCTACTAGTTATTTTGTTATTTCATTGTTCCACAGCACAATGTGCTTTAAAATGTGCCACATACTTCAGCGGTCATAGGGCAAATGTTGCTGATGTATACACTTGCTTCCCAAACCTGTCCAAAGCCCTAAACTCACTCTTACGGGGGTAGACAGTGGAGATTTGTTCAGCAAGCTCCTTTTGGTGGCTGCCGCAACAACCATGACATCCACAAGGGTTCCTTTAATTCAGTACTGTCTATCAGCAGGGGTGGTTAAGATTTTGTCAGGGCATTTGGGGATAGGTTCCACAGAGCCAGAGCCTTCCATACCCTGCAGGAGACAAGGTCTATAAGCTCATCCATGGTGGTGGTAACCCAAGACATAGACAGGCCAGACCTAAGGTCTTCCAGGAACACCAGTTCACCTTGGGAAGGGATTTGGGAAGACCAACCACCTTTCTGGTGAAGGATCGCTAAGATGTCTTTGAATGAGACATCTTCAGGTGGAGATCTAAGGGACCTTTCCCCTTCATCAAAATCAGTGTCTTTTGTGAGGGATTCCTGTGGGGAACCCAAGTGCCTTCTCTTGCATGCCCTCTTCCAAGGGACCTCCTCAGTGGGATATTCCTGGTAGTTATCAGAAGAGACGGGGATTTCCTTGGTGGGAACTGCTTGGAAGCTTATCTGGGCTGGCTGCCCCTGAGGTGTAGGATGTGAGGACTCAGGCACAAGATACAAATATAGAATAGGGCATGGAACCAAAGAAGGGAGAGTTGAAACTACTCTGGTTTGAGAGAATCCCCTCTCCACCACCTAAAATGCAGAGGGTCTCAGAGAATTTGTGGACAATCCCATCAGAGTTGAGGCTCCCAGAGCTGACAACCCCTGAGCACCTCCAACACCCCACTCCCAGGGAGGAGTTGGAGCTGAGATATCCAGCACCATAGCTCCGAGTGGAAGCAACAACTCCAAAACATCAGAGTTGAAGTAACTTCTCAGATTCAACACAGATGCTTTGGTTGCAAGAGCTGTTGTGCTGCAAAAGTGTCAGAGCCAATCAGGTCAGGGAAGTAGCCAGAGTTGAAGATGAAATAACCTTCTGATCCAATGGTTCGACTCTTGGGGCTCTTGGATCCAAACTCTCAGAAATGGCTGGTCAGATTGGGGAAGGAGCAATTACAGGTTGAAATGATGGTTGGGAGCTGATGTATCTGATGGAGACAGAGCTGGCAAAACCCCCACCTGGATCTGTGCTCTGAGAAATTTTCTCATCATCCTATCCACCTCTGCCTCGGACAGACTACGGGAAGTCCTAATAGAAGAGGATGTGGACGATGGCCTTGATGACTTCTTAGGAGTCTCTTGCAAAAAGGGAGAACTTAATTTCAGAGATACTGACTCCAGAGAAAATCTGGGAGCATGGGGTCAAGGAGTTGAAACATTAGACCCGAAAGCTTTGTATCCGAGGTTTTAGAAACTTTCTTTGGAGGTTCTCAGGCAAGTGTAGACTGGGCAGGAGAGCATTTATAATGCTCCCTGGACTCCTTCAAATTCTGACGGGGTTTGAGCCCCTAAAGACGTAGATTAAGCAGGAAGGAGGCCTTTCAGAATAGCTTATTCCTCCTGTCACTTATAGCTGTCACATTAAAACCTGCACATATGGAAAAGGAGATGTCCAGATGTGCTGGGCCAAACAATAAACTGTGGGCATCAGAACTGGGGATCTTATACCCACAGGAAGTGCATTTCTCAATTCCATGTGCATTATCAGCCATACTGGTAAACACGAACAAGTTTAAGAAAGTAGGCTTTTGCTTTTTTTTTTTCTTTTTCTTAAAGAAAGAAATAGTAAGGAAAGGGAAGAAAGATAATAACTACCAATGATGGTAGTATAAGGTAAATACCTAAGGGTATAGAATTAGAAGAAGAGATTACCAACAATGGTAGTAGAAGAAAATACAGAAAACTCGGTATTGAAGGTTATAGAGGGTAAGGGGTTTAAAGTATTGAAAATGAAGGAAAAGCTGTAAAAGTGTAACAAAAATTAGCAAATTGTTCACTCACAAAACCCCAGAAGGAGCTTGAACAATTGTAATCTCATCTCAACTGTCTTGAAGAGAGGCAAATGAGATCTGCGGTATTATAGTGATCAGGGGCATTATGGGGAAGAGAGGAGCTCAAGAGTTGGATCCTAGGGTCTTTAGAAAGTGGCCAAGTCTGATCCGAGAATCGGATCTGAACCCATTCGTTGAGGAAGAATGAAAATGGACAACACAGACGGAATGTTATGGTGAGTACATGAACTTCTTTATTTTACCAATTTATTTCATTATCAGTTCCAAAATGGCTTGTAGCAAGCACCTAAAAAAGTTGTAGTCAGATCCTAGAATCTTTAGATGTATGTATGTCTATATGGGTCTACTTTGGAAACTCAAAGTTTCAAAACTTTGAACTTCATATGGTTGAGACCATAAGATTGAAGTTTTAAAACTTTGAACAGTTTAGATGGAGATTGCCATACAGCACGGAATGGGATATTTATCATTCTCTTCACTATAGTGCAATCTTGGAGTTGGCATATTTAATTAGTGGGAAATGTGGGGGGTGCAGAGGGACTTGCCCCCTGTATAAATGTAAAAAAAAATTTGTTTTTACTTTTTTATTGAAGTTTTGAACTTTCAAAACTTTGATGTTATGATCTCAATCAAATGAAGTTCGAAGTTTTGAAATAGATCCATATATATATATATATATATATATATATATATATATATATATATGGATTCCATACATTGGGTCAAATTACACTTAGTCGAAAACGATACCAGGCATTGCACTTCACTGAAAGCTCACTTGGTTGAAGTTCATTTGGTCAAAAATGGAATATAGCCCCTGCCCCACTGCAGTGCAACCCTGGAATTCAAATGTTAAATAAGGGGTGGTGTTGGGGGCGTAGTCCCCACAATGGGTGGTGTTGGGAGAGTAGCCCCCACATAATTTTAATGTATTCACTATTATAAGAAGGTATATCCATTAGAAATGCATTGATATATATATATATATATATATATATATATCTTTAGTAAAAACTATTGGCATAATGTGGGGGGGCTACACCCCCGACACCCCCCAATGTGGGAGGCTGTGCCCCCCACACCACTCTTATTTAATATTCTCACTCCAGGGTTGCACTGCAGTGGGGCAGGGGCTATATTCCATTTTCGACCAAAGGAACTTCGACCAAGTGAGCTTTCAGTCAAGTGAGCTTTCAGTCAAGTGAAATGCCTGGAATCATTTTTGACTAAGTGTAATTTGACCAAACGTATGGATTCCATATATATATATATATATATATATATATATATATATATATATATATATATACATACACACATATATATAAAATATTTTACACACCAGTAAAATCTGACTCTTAAAACTAGAAACAGCAAGCATAAAATTAAATTTCCTAGATTGTGAGGAAAAAATTAGTTGTCCATTAGGGGCACTGAGACATCAGTTATAGGCTAGTTAAAAATAAATATCTTTAGTTTTCACCTGAAACCAGCTAAGGTTGTTAAGGCTCTCACCATACTTGATAATGGATTCCATATAGAAGAGCCTTGATAGATAAAAGCAGAACAGCCAGAAAACTCCAAATTATAAGATGGTACCACTAAAACATTTTGAGAAGCAGGGAACAGGAGCCTTGCTGGCCTGTACACTGGTAAAACGTCTCCAATGTAACAGGGACATAGGCCATACAGGGACAGAGAAGCTAGAAGCAGGACATTGTAAATTATAGCCAGTGCAGACTTCACAAATCTGGTGTGATGTGATGGTAGACATCAGTGAGCCACCAAGCTCTGTAGACAGGAACATGATGACTTAACACCAGCTGATATCTGGTCCTTAAGCAATAGTTTATTGTTGGAAATTAATCCTAGATGATGCAGTTTCAACATTAAGTCTTGCTAGTGACTACAGGAGGAAGTGTCCGGGGACAAGACCGTTATGCTGCTGCATCCAGTTCCACAGCAACAGTTTTGTATAGATTTAGGTTAGGCCAGTTAGTGACCATCCAGTCATGGATGCTTCCAAGTCCTAAGCAAAGCAATTATGAGCAGGTGCAGAGTCCTGAAAAAATGAGATATAATGTGGTAATACATTCCTCATAAAGAATAACACATAAATGGTGAAAAGCAAAGAACAAAGAATAGAACCCTGTGGGACCTCACATTCTACAGGATTGGAGGAAGATAAGTCAACGGTTGATTCTTCCCTCTGGGTGCATCAGGAGAGGTAGGAAGGAAACCACATAAAGATGACACCAGCGATAGCTCAGTATTTCTCAGTCTAGTCGAATAAAATGGGCTGTCATATTAAAAGCCAGAGACAGACCAAGAAAGGCTGTGAAGGAGGTAATTCTGTACTAGGCTGGTTGGTTTCTTTTTTGGGTACTTTTCCATTATTGCAGTAACACTTCAAAATGAGCAGTTGGAATCTTACCAGGCGCTCGCAGTGATCTCACAGCTGCTGCTGAAGTGGGACACACACACACACACACACACACTTACTTTCCTGTCACTGATAATTATTAAATGTGATCCCTCACTGAAAAGGACTGTGATGTAATGTATGTACTTTAAGGAAAAGTACCATTCCAAAAACATGTTAAGATATGTATGCTGGGGATAATGCAAGTTATGCCAAGTTGTATTTTTTATTGTACAGCGCTCGATGGACAATCACTTTAAGCTTCTGAGTTCTTAACAAACAGTTAAAGTGCACACATTACGTTTACCTAATCAAATCCGAAAGTAGTCTGCTTGCAAAACATTATTCTTTCTGACAAATGAAATCAGTGGGAAATGAGCAATCCTAATTTAACTTCTGAAAAATCTCTGTGACCACTACTAGGTTAGTCAAACCAACAGTACAACGTAGCTGTGACCTTGAAAATATTGTAAATAAGCCATTTTCTCTAATTAAATGAGTCTCGCATATTATAACCTAAGTTGTTTGTGCAGCTAACATCAGATGATTATTTGCTAAAAGGTAAGCAGCGTCACGTTAAACAGAAAGCGCTCCTTAGAAGTATTGCCCCGATAACATACTTTTACTCTGACATTAGAATAACAAATAGTTAAAGTACACACATCACGTTTACCGAATTAAATCCAAAAGTAGTCTGCTTGCGAAACAGTATTCTTTCTGACAAATTAAATCTGTGGGAAATGAGCAATCCAAATTTAAGTTCTAAAAAAATCTCTTTGACCACTACTAGATTAGTCAAATCAACACTGCAATGTAGCTGTGACCTTGAAAAGATTGTAAATAAGCTATTTTCTCTAATAAAATGAGTATCGGAAGTTCTAACATAAGTTGTTTGTACAGCTAACAGCAGATGGTGATTATTTGCTAAAAGATAAGCAGCGTCACGTTAAACAGAAAGTTTAGAAGTGTTGCCCCGATAACGGAAAAGTACCTTTTTTTGTTAAGGCTATCTTTCTGCTTCATATAGAATAGTTCCCTTCTTCAAATAATTTCAACAGGACTTTAAATTGCAGAAAGTCTTTCCCAGTAAAAACACCATGTAGTCTGGATACCAGTGCTACAAGATGTATTATTTTTTCTAACATAGCCCGAATTCTACAGATGTAATGAATGCTATATTCTTTTCTAGGTCTGTGAACATAGCTTATCTCTACCTTCTGTTTGTTGTTTAGCTTATTGCTTGCACTCATTAGGACTTCTTATTAAAGAAACCATATTGCCTGAATCCAGTAAAACCTATACTTCCTTGGCTTAGAAATGCATTGTGCATTTCACTAAGTTGATTGTTGCATAGTAACAGAATGCAGACACTGTGCGGATTCATCAAGGTTACCACAAAGTGTACACTATGTGTACACTGAGTGTAATCTTTCTCAGTGAACAGAATACAGAAACAATGTGGTAGAGCTGTTCCTGAATTCGTAAAATGTACACAAAGTGTACACATAGTGTACAATTTATGGTAACCTTTATTAATTTCCCCATATAGGTTTAGCATCTATTGTGTCACCTAACTTGTCTATTTCTTTCTATGCTTGCATTTTAGACTTGTGCACCCCTAGCAGTAACACTGTTCTGTTTACTGAACAAATACATTATGCTGACTTGCTTGCTTAGGTTTAAATACACACATTCAGGTTTAAAAAGATTCATAGATTAGTACTAGGCTAACTGCCCTTGTGAGCCATTTTAAGCCTAGCCAACTATCCCTTGTGAGACTCAAGCCCTGCATCTTGTGTTTATAAGGCAAACAACTTAACTATTAGGCCAACCCCCCCCCCCCATATTTACCTGCAGTCATGAGTTTATCTGAACTTTAGCAATCTCTTTGGTATAAGCACAATTATTTATTAACCTGTAACATTGCTTTAAATCTGTCATCCGTAAACTATTCTGTATCGGACTCTTAGGCACAGTATAACAAATGTGTAAGATCATGTATTTTATGTTTTTACCTTCTTACTGCCATACAGTGATGGATAACCAGACCAGCTGTGAAATATAATAACTTACATTTCAGCAAATAACAATTGCTCTGCCCAAAGAAAAGATTCAGTTCATCATAAACCAATTAATTTATATGTTTTATTTTAAGCGGACATTTAAACCATCTCCAATAATTTAATAAGAGAATATTTTTTGCTCCAACTTTAAAGCATCAGTTGTGAAGAGATGACTTTTTTCATACATTGCAAAGCAAACTCAAGGAATAGGCTATATATATATATATATATATATATATATATATATATATATATATATATATACACACACACACACACACACACACACACACACACACACACATGCATGTATATAGTGTAGATATAGATATACATACATAAAATATATAATGTATATATATCTATATATACGGTAGATATAAAAAGTTTACACACCCCCTGTTAAAATGCCAGGTTTTTGTGATATAAAAAAATGAGGCCACAATAAGTCATTTCAAAACTTTTCCCACCTTTAATGTGACCTATAACGTGTACAATTCAATTGAAAAACAAACAAATCTGTTAGGGGAAAAAATATAAAAAATAAAAAACATTCAATAAGCTGGTTGCATAAGTGTGCACACCCTTAAACTAATACTGTGTTGAAGCACCTTTTGATTTAATTACAGCAATCTTCTTGGGTAGGAGTCTATCAGCACAGCACATCTTGACTTGGCAATATTTGCCACTCTTCCTTGCAAAAGTGCTCCAAATCTGTCAGATTGTGAGGGCATCTCTTGTGCATGCCATCTTCAGGTCACCCCACAAATTTTCTAATGGATTTAGGTCTGTGCTCTGGCTGTGCCATTCCAAAACTTTAATTTTCTTCTGGTGAAGCCATTCTTTTGTTGATTTTTAATGTATGCTTGGGGTCATTGTTGTGTCGCCTGAAGGTTTTGGGCCAAAAGTGACTGGTATTTGGAACTGTTCACAATTCCCTCCACTTTGACTAAAGCCCCAGTTCCAGCTGAAGAAAAGCACCTCAAAGCATGATACTGCCACCACCATGGTTCACCGTGGGGATAGTGTTCTTTTGGTGATGCGAAGTGTTGTTTTTGTGCCAAACGTACCTTTTGGAATTGTGGCCAAAAAGTTCAACCTTGGTCTCATCAGACCACAACACATTTTCCCATATGCTTTTAGGAGACTTGATGTATTGTTTTGCAAATTTTATCTGGGCCTGGATGTTTTTCTGTGTAAGGAAAGGCTTCCGTCTTGCAACCCTACCCCATAGCCCAGACATATGGAGAATACGGGAGATTGTTGTCACATGTAGTACACAACCAATACTTCCCAGAAATTCCTGCAGCTCCTTCAGTGTTGCTGTAGGTCTCGTGGCAGCCTCTCTGACCAGTTTTCATCTTGTCTTTTCTTCCATTTTGGAGGGACATCCAGTTCTTTACAGTGTCACTATTGTCCATTATTTTCTCCACTTTTTGATGACTGTCTTCACTGTGTTCCATGGTATATCCAATGCTGTGGAATTTTTTTGTACCCTTCTCCTGACTGTTACCTTTCAACAATGAGATCCCTTTGATGCTTTGTAAGCTCTCTACAAACCATTGTTTTTGCTGTAGCAGGCAACTTAGTAAATGTCAGGAAAATTCTACTAGGACAGCTGAACTTTATTTGGGGTTAATCAGAGTCTCTTTAATTGATGGCAGGTGTGTACCCAAGAAGACTGAATGCTGTAATTAAATCAAAAGATGCTTCAACAAAGTATTAGTTTAAGGGTGTGCACACTTATGCAACCAGCTTATTGTATGTTTTTTATTTTTTATTTTTCCCCAAACAGATTTGTTTGCTTTTCAATTGAATTGTACAGGTTATAGGTCACATTAAAGGTGGGAACATTTTTGAAATGATTTATTGTGGTCTCATTTTTTTATATCACAGAAACCTGGCATTTTAACAAGGGTCTTGTAAACTTTTTATATCCACTGTATATATATATATATATATATATATATATATATATATATATATATATATATATATATATATATATATATATATATATATATATATATGTATGTATATGTGTGTGTGTGTGTGTGTGTATATGTATAAATATATATATATATATATATATATATATGTGTGTGTGTGTGTGTGTGTGTGTGTGTGTGCATAGATAAGACTCTCTTCATTGTATAAATTGTCACAAAATATAAAACAAGTTTTTTTTTTATTTTCATTTTTAGAGAAGTTGGAATAACTTGTTAGTTGTATTTAAAGCTGTAAAATACTGGAATAAGATAGTTTTAGTTTAAGATCTGCAATCTGCCTTCTTCCTGCTACAAATCTGCTTTTTTATCGAGCCACTGTTGTCATGTCATCAAATGTGAACATTTTATGTAAATAAGCTTCATAGTATTGCAAACCACATTGTTAAATGCATTCATTCTTTCAGTTTGTTAATGTACATTTAACTTTTTTAATCTGAACTGTTTTCATTAGCTACACAGACATTTTCCCCATAAGACCAGGATGAAACATAATCTCTAAATCATGTCTAAATTGTAAACTGTGGAGTTTTACCTTATAAAAGTGTAGTTATAACTCGAACAGGTTCCAGCTCTTGGCTTTTAAGTATATTTGTTTGTCCTTCTCCTTACTGTCTTGTTTTATCAAGATTTTTTGTAGTTTTATTATATTTGTTTTATAAAATTGACTTTGTATCCTACTCTCAAACTGAAGATTATGCCTGTGGCATTTTATGGCTCTTGGTTTTATAGCTTTATCGCTGTTTAATTATATCATAGCATATTTAGCTAACTGGCATTCTGCTGTCTTAAAAGAGTACAGTAGTATTTTTATGGGAACAATGACGTCAAAGTTGTCTCTTATGGTCTTTGAGTAGCAATCATTACTTTTTATGAAGTCATAACTGTTTATTATCCTAAAAGCTGTGGTGTGTAGATAAACTGCATTAAATCTGCTCTAGGTCACAGTTTTGTAAGATTAACTTAGTTGTAGATATTTGATTTCTGTAATTACGTTTTCACAGTTAACATCTGCATTTGTTGTTAACATTTGTAGATACCACTATTCGTGTTGTAGATGTTTCTTTTTATTGCATCTCAGAGCCAGTTCCATGTTTATATCTTATGCTTGTCTATTGCTGTTGCCTTCATCAGATTTGCTCATGTATGCAGCTTTCTTTGGGATTTCCAAACAGAGCAGTGTTATTTTGACTATGTTATATGATAGAAGGGCATCAGACGAAAGGCTTAGTTGTGTTTTACTACAGAGTTTTGATTTCACTACTTGAATTATATTTTTATGATGGACTTTAAGCTCCACAGTTGATTTCTCCCTTGTATCAAGTCATACCATGAAACTTGAACAAAGACATTCTGGTGGAGGGAAAGCATATGCCTTACGGCTCACCATTTCATTGCTTCATATGGGGCACATAACATGAAAGGCTTTAAGTTTCTTGTGTACTGGTGAGCACACACCAGGAAGTAAAAGAAGCCTGCTTCCAAAGTTGAGATGATAATGTTAATTAATGATAAAAGATAAAATATTCAGAAAGATAGCCATAAGTTCCTGGTAAACTGTATTAAGAAGGATGCACAAATGCAACCACAGCCCTTAAGGCAAAATGACATACCCAACATTCTAGTAATAGGTGACTCTATAGTCAGGCACACTGACGCCCCACTCACTAGGCTGAATAAGGAGAAGGTTACTGTTAGCTTCCTCTCAGGTGCCAGGATCCGCCACATAACACAAACACTCAGGTCACTCCAGAACAAGTACAAATACGACTCTGTCATTGTCCATGTTGGTGTGAATGACCTGAGCCATACCTCGAGCTCTCTGATCACGTAGCTGAGGCCGGTATGACCCTGACCCTGAGTAGCATCCTGCCCTCACCAAGAATGATACCATGGTATAAAGAAAAAATTATCAATTTCAACAAATGGCTACGTTTCTGGTGTCATTCAAAGGGGATCCAGTGTCTGTTTGCCGGGATGACGTGCTCGACAAGCCACGCTGCTTCACTAGAGATAGCTTGCACCTGTCACCCTTAGGCTTTCGAATACTGGCCAAGGCTCTTGACACCCCCATAGTGCCTTTTTTAAGCAAGGCTCAAAAGACAAACCCACCACTGTAAATAGCACAAGTAACAAAAAACTGAGGGTAATGCTACTCAATGCCAGACGTCTAAACTTCAAAATGCACGCACTAGAGGCACTCCTCAGTATGGAGAAAATCGATATATGTGCAGTAACAGAAACCTGGTTTAAGGCTCCAGAGAGCACCCCAGCACTACCAGGCTACAACTCATACCATACATTTTGGCCACAGAACCCGGACCGAAATACAAAAGCCGGGGGCGTATCCATATTCATCACAGATACCCACACCTCCAGGTTAGTGGCACAGCATAATGCTTCAGAGATCATCCACGTGCAACTAACAATGGGCAAAACTGCAATTCAAATTGTAGCTTGCTACAGATCACCCACTATATTCCAGGACCCCCATTCCGCATTTCTGGAAACACTGGGAAACATAAAGGTCCTACCAAACACTCTAATATTGGGTGATTTCAATTACCCAAACATTAACTGGGAGAACTACTCAAGTACTTATTCCCTTGCTCAACATTTCCTAGATTTTATAAACTCAAATGCCCTGGATCAACTGGTCAACACTCCCACCAGAGGTGACAACATACTGGACCTGGTCATCACCAAAATGGGTGACCAGTGTTCCACACCAGAGATCAACCCCTTGCTGTTTAGATCTGACCATAAACAAATCACTTTGGATATCCACATTCTGTCCCCAGCCCGGACAAGGAAACCACCGTGAAAAACTTTTCAAAAGCAAAATTCACGTTACTTAAGACCGAGTTGAAAAGTTTCAAAGCCCCCATGCTAAAGGATAATGCTGTCCAAGCTGCAAAATCCTTTACTAATGCATTCTATGGCACCTACAACAATGTATGGATTGTGCTATCCCAAGCAAAACTGAGAATCACTCCTCCAAGAAAAGGAAACCAGTTTGGTGGACCCCTGCCATAAACAAGCTATACAATAGAAGGAGGAAACTAGTACAGAAAAGTGTAAAATCCTAAGAAGCGAAGACATCCCTGATCAGTATCAGCAAGAAACTACGAACCCTCTTAAAATCATCCAAGGCGAGCTCTGAAAGAAAAATTGCCAAGGACTCCAAAGATAATGACAAGGCATTCTTTAGCTATGTCAAGAATCTAAGTGGCAATGCTCAGATCTGCTCAGTTAGTGCAGAATGGCACAAAATACACTGAACTGACCAATATCGCCAACATCCTGGCAGACAGGTTCATTGCAAACTTCACCCCCCCCCCCCCCGAGCCCCTGAAATCACAGACACTCAGGTTAAAACAGCCCTCTCCAAAGCTAAACATGAGCTCAAAGACGAACTAACCCCTCACCTAAACACACTGTCCAAACTCAGCCTCTCCACAGGCTACGTACCCATAGAGTGGCGCACAGCAATGGTTATTCCACTCCACAAAGGTGGAGCCACAACAGAACCCAGGAACTATTGCCCTATAAGCCTGACTAGCTTAGTCTGCAAGGCTATGGAGCGCATCATCATGAAACTCTTTAACAGAGACATTGGGAACCTCCAAACACTGAACCCTACCCAGTTCGGCTTTGTTAAGGGCAGATCATGCCTCCTAAACCTGGTGGACTTCTTTGAGACAGTTACCAAGGCTATAAATGAGGGAAAGGTGGTACACTCAGCCTACCTAGACCTTGCAAAGGCCTTCAACACCATTCCCCATTCTGGTATTATAGACAAGCTCACCAGCCTGAACATAAACCCCTACGTCACAAGATGGGTTGCCAACTGGCTCACAGACAGAACCCACATGGTGAGAGTTGTGGGAGCTAGGTCCGACTCTAAACCAGTTACAAGTGGCATTCCCCAGGGCTCAGTCCAAGGACCCCTCCTGTTTGGCATATACTTCTCAGAGGTACAGGCAAGCACAAGAGGACAATGGCTGACCAAGTTTGCTGACAACTGCAAACTAGGGGTTATAATTGACTCTCCGGCTGACACAGACATCCTGCAAAAGGGTCTCACTGATATGGATACCTGGTATCAAAATCATGGCCTCAAGCTAAATGCCAAAAAGTGCATAGTCATCCCCTTTGGAAAAAATAAAGTACCCACAAACTACCACATAGGTGGTAGTCCCTTAAATGCAGAAAACGTAATAAGGGACCTGGGGACCCAAGTAGATAGTAATCTCTCCTTTGATAATCACATTGCCAAAGTGGTTAGAAAATCTTTCTATGTGGCCCACCTAATCACAAAAGGGTTTGCATCCAGATCAAAAGAGGTCATTGTGCCCCTCTACCCATCACTCATCAGACCCATCATAGAGTACAATGCCCCATTTGGAATGTACCTTACAAGACACCTGCAACAGCTGGAAAGACCACAGAAGTACCTCACCAAGAGGATCACTGGCCTCTAACAGATGCCCTATGCAGCTTGACTGAAGAACTCCAGCTGTACTCGGTTGCATACTGCCTACTCAGAGGTGATCTCTGCCTGACATACAAGGCCATGTCTAACCCAGAATTGATGGACATGCTCCACCTAAAGAAAACCTTATCCCCTCGAGCCACGCGCTCTAGGAATCTAAACCTTACCACAACAATAAATAGGACGTGCTGGAGGGATAGATTCCTGTCCCAGAGACCTCCCATGCTTTGGAACAAGATTCCAATCTGCATTAGGCAGAGCTTCTCGCTAACACTCTTCAAGCGAAACCTTGACGGGTTGATGGGAAACAGAAAGTTTACCCCGGGGGATCCAAACCAAAGAACCAAAAGTTATACTTGAAGAAAAATTGTCACGGAGGCTGATGCTCACCCAAGTGATGCTTTAATCCAACAAAAACACTCACAAACTTCACCACAGCTGACCTAGGTTTCGTCCAAATGACTTCATCAGAGTGTGGTGAAACAAACAACATATATATACAAAAATAGTAGTAGGTGAATTCATTGGGTAATGAATTAATTGATCAATTACCATGTTCAATAAATGCTAAAAACACTCTCAAACATTCACAAGTTAAACTTGAATAATATTATAAAATTGTTATAAAATTGTAAAACTAAAAACTATCCATACCATAATGCAAATTTGAATAATTAAAAATGAATTGTAAATACAAGCAACATTTATAAAAACATTTTATAAAAACAAAACTATTGTATATTAGTGTAAACAAGTGTATAAAATGTATGCAACATGCCAAATATTATTCATCCTCAACCCATTAGATGTCTAAGCTTCAACAAAGGTTTGAGGGACACAAATTCATTCAAACCAGGGTACATATATGCCTGGAGTCTTAATTGCCATTTCAACTCACCCACATCTAAATGGCAGTCTATGACCCTTCCTTGTTGATCCTTAACCTGTTGTTGTACAACAAAAAACTTAAAATAATGGTCATCGTAAGCCATAATATGCTTAGCTAAGGCGTTGGTAACTTTCTTGTGTTTAATCTCTAAAATGTGCTCATTTATCCTCTCCCTAAACTTTCTGCAGGTCTTACCCACATAAAATGCCGTGCATACCTGGCATTTAGCAATGTAAATCACATTTTGGGAATAACAATCAAAATGACCCATGAATTTAATAAATGTGTGGTTAATTTTGATATGTTTACCTGTAGTTAAGATGTGTCTGCATGTCATACATCTCCCACATTTAAAATTGCCCCGATTTTTATTAGTGATGTTCTCGACAGGCTTAACACTGTTCTCAAATATTTCTTTTAAGGATTTGTCCTTTCTAAAAATAAACTTGGGTTTACATGTAGCCAACCCTGAGAACTCATTTAAATTTGAAAAGGATTCCCAGTTTTTTTCTATAATTCTAGTAATATATTCTGCATCAGCATTATAAGTTAAAACGTGCAAAAAATGCTCTTTGAAAGGAACATTGCTACTCACACTTCTACTTGTACCATTGAAAAAATCATTTTCACATTTTAAAATAGGTACATAAAAACCACCATCCCTTTTAATTTGAATCTCATGTCTAATTTCATCACACATGTGTTTGGGATATCCCCTATTCAAAAATAAGTTCACCATAAAATCCAACTCTACCTGGAAGTCCACGTCCTCACTAACCATACGGGCTGCTCTTACCATTTGCCCCTTAATAATGGCTTTCTTTTGATGGACTGGATGCCAACTATCAAAATGTAAGTACGAGTTGGAGAACGTGGACTTTCTATATATTTTGGACACCAAACAACTCTTCGTCGTATCAAATGTCAACCTTATATCCAAATATGAAATATTATTATGGTTAACCTCATGTGTGAACTTTAAAAACCACATTGTTTGATTAATATATTGAATGGAAGAATCTAAAATGTTATTTTCTCCTTGCCAAATAATAAGAATATCATCTAAATATCGTGTATAAAATTTAATGTAGGGACAAAATTCACTATCAAAAACATATTTGGATTCCCAATATGCCATTATGTAATTAGCATAAATGGGGGCACATGCTGCCCCCATTGCTACGCCTGTGGACTGTCGAAATAAGTGTTCTTCAAAACATAAAAAATTGTTATTTAAAACTATTTCCATTAATCTAACATATAAATTAATGTTGTGTTGTTCATATATACCTGTTGCAAAAAGTTGTTCTTCCAGCCACATTAACCCTAAATCGTGTGGTATACACGTGAACAAATTAATAACGTTAATGGTAACAAAACAAACATTGTTGTGAAATTCAAGTTTTTTGATTTTATCTAAGAGATGCCACGAGTCCCTGGTAATTTGAGGAAAGCTCTGTAATCCTGGTTTTAATTTAATGTCCAAATACTGACTAATAAATGTGGTTTTACATCTCTTCCCATCAACTATAGGCCTAAACTTAACATTGTTTAGGCCTTTGTGAATTTTGGGAATACCAAAAATTCCACTAACCACTGGTGCACTGTTAGACAAAAATCTAAAATCATTCTCATTTATTTCGCCTTGAAAGAGCATATCCTCAAGTGTCAAGTCA
Source organism: Protopterus annectens (assembly GCF_019279795.1). NCBI lineage: Eukaryota > Metazoa > Chordata > Ceratodontiformes > Protopteridae > Protopterus > Protopterus annectens. The sequence continues at coordinate 35,854,795 of NC_056737.1, forward strand.
ACCTTTTTATAGGCTATATTAATTTCATTTCTACTTGTTTCTGTGTAATTGTCCTCCATGAGCATGGCTAGCATCTCACTAGCATAGTCAACATTGTCCACAATGACAACACCACTACCCTTATCGGGTTTCACAATGCGTATATTTTGTATATTTCTTAAGTATTTTAAAATATCAGAATCTTCATTGTTCATATTATTCACATAAAGTTGCTCTCTATTATTCATATGACGTCTAATGTCTTGTTCACATATGTTCTAAAAGATTTCCGTAATTTTAGTATAGGGAGGATTAAATAAGCTAGGTTTTTGTAAATTTGCTTCATGATGAACCCCTTCCTCTATTCTATCATTCTCAAAATGCAGGGCCAAATTAAGTTTTCGCACAAACATTCTAAAATCAATAAGAGTATCGACAATATTGGCCTTCCTGCAAGGAACAAAATTAAAACCTTTTGAAATAAATTCAGCATGTGCATTATTCAAAATAGTACTAGAATAATTGAATATCTTGAAATCATTTGTTGTGTTGTATAATATGGTAGGGTTGTTTAAAACTCCTACTTCACCTGTTGTATTAATAACATCATTCAAAATAACTTCTCCCTCACTCATATCAAATGTGAGAGAATTGGAAGAAGTATTGATTTCTTCAGTTGAATTAATCAAGCCTACCACTTTAAATAATTCATCTGTTGAGAATTGATGCTGCAATGTATCAGCAAAAGAACTTTCTAAACTAAATACTGCCTGTATGCTGTTATTAACTTCATAATCTGGAATATTATAAATACTCAATTGTGACCAATTAAACACTTCATCCATATCAGTATCATGGTCTCTGTGAAATAAACACGCATCTGTGCTTGTTGCATTACCAACGAGAACATCCTTATTTTGACTGTTATCAGCGTTACACAAAAAACAGGTGGAGCCACAAAAGAACCCAGGAACTATCGCCCTATAAGCCTGACTAGCTTGGTCTGCAAGGCTATGGAGCGCATCATCATGAAACTCTTTAACAGAGACATTGGGAACCTCCAAACACTGAACCCTACCCAGTTCGGCTTTGTTAAGGGCAGATCATGCCTCCTAAACCTGGTGGACTTCTTTGAGACAGTTACCAAGGCTATAAATGAGGGAAAGGTGGTACATTCAGCCTACCTAGACCTTGCAAAGGCCTTCAACACCATTCCCCATTCTGGTATTATAGACAAGCTTACCAGCCTGAACATAAACCCCTACGTCACAAGATGGGTTGCCAACTGGCTCACAGACAGAACCCACATGGTGAGAGTTGTGGGAGCTAGGTCCGACTCTAAACCAGTTACAAGTGGCATTCCCCAGGGCTCAGTCCAAGGACCCCTCCTGTTTGGCATATACTTCTCAGAGGTACAGGCAAGCACAAGAGGACAATGGCTGACCAAGTTTGCTGACAACTGCAAACTAGGGGCTATAATTGACTCTCCGGCTGACACAGACATCCTGCAAAAGGGTCTCACTGATATGGATACCTGGTATCAAAATCATGGCCTCAAGCTAAATGCCAAAAAGTGCATAGTCATCCCCTTTGGAAAAAATAAAGTACCCACAAACTACCACATAGGTGGTAGTCCCTTAAATGCAGAAAACGTAATAAGGGATCTGGGGACCCAAGTAGATAGTAATCTCTCCTTTGATAATCACATTGCCAAAGTGGTTAGAAAATCTTTCTATGTGGCCCACCTAATCACAAAAGGGTTCGCATCCAGATCAAAAGAGGTCATTGTGCCCCTCTACCCATCACTCATCAGACCCATCATAGAGTACAATGCCCCATTTGGAATGTACCTTACAAGACACCTGCAACAGCTGGAAAGACCACAGAAGTACCTCACCAAGAGGATCACTGGCCTCTAACAGATGCCCTATGCAGCTCGACTGAAGAACTCCAGCTGTACTCGGTTGCATACCGCCTACTCAGAGGTGATCTCTGCCTGACATACAAGGCCATGTCCAACCCAGAATTGATGGACATGCTCCACCTAAAGAAAACCTTATCCCCTCGAGCCACGCGCTCTAGGGATCTAAACCTTACCACAACAATAAATAGGACGTGCTGGAGGGATAGATTCCTGTCCCAGAGACCTCCCATGCTTTGGAACAAGATTCCAATCTGCATTAGGCAGAGCTCCTCGCTAACACTCTTCAAGAGAAACCTTGACGGGTTGATGGGAAACAGAAAGTTTACCCCGGGGGATCACTTCAGTGGCTCTGCTGGACAGAGGCACAGGGAACTAATCTAAGGGGGCGGCGAAAGCCAACACATTCTGGCTAGGCTTATAAATGCCTTTGGGCAGATAGCCTAGTACCTACCTATGAAAATATGGGTCTACTTTAGAAGACCAAAATACCACATACCAGACTTTGACATCGCTCAGATGATTTCATTTTCATCCACATTTCACTGACCTCCTGGAACACTGACTTACAACTCCAGGAAAGTAACCACTTGGCCACACTAACAAATTAAAACTGAAACAAATTAAACCCACACGTGGGGGCTTTTCCCCCAAACCCCCTATTTGGAGGGGCTGTGCCCCCACACCCCCTAATTAAATATACCAACTTCAAGATCACACTACAGCAAGGGTAAGAGGCAAAGTTCAATATGGTGGCCAAGTGGTTACTTACCTAGAGTTGTAAGTCAGTGTTCCAGGAGGTCGGTAAAATGCGGTTGTCCGTTAAGTTGTCTCAGCAATGTTAAAGTTGGGTATGTGGTATTTTGGTCTTCCAAAGTAGACCCAGAAAATATATGCATACCTAAACACAGAAAGATAAGCCAGCATTTGCCAAAGCTGAGTGATGGTTTGGCCAGCAGTAGTAATTCAGAATTAAAATGCAGTTGTTGGGAATGATCTGTGCCTCAATTGACAAGCATTATCTATGAAAACATGTTTGAGAGAAATTAGTTTTAGTTGAATTAGGCATATTTTAAATTGTATTTAAGACTTCAGCTTTGAAAAAAAATTTGGATGATAAAATGATATTACTTTTTCACTTGTTTAGTTATTTGTATTATGCAGTACTTTGGGTATAAACTGAATAGATAAATGCCTCATTGATTGTTGTTTGACATTTAATGCTCCTGGAATCTTTGTATCCTAATAGTGTGCAACATAAAATGCTCAGTTGGTGTAAATCATAATAGTAGTTTGCAGCACTAACATTCTGCTGCTTTCCCCAAAAATGCATTCTAGCTCACTTGTGGTACACTGTACAATGAGCAAAAAAAAAATAATAAATTTGCATATTGCCAGGATACCACTTACTGCATCTCTAACTTCCTTTACATGGTGATCATTTCAGTCAGCCTTCGCATCATTTTAGTTAGCCATTGTGCTGTTTCAGTTAACATTTGTGCTGTTTCAGTTAGCCAGTGTGCTGTTTCAGTTGGACTTTGTGCCATTTCAGTTAGCGAGTGGCATGTTTCAGTTGGTCTTTATGCTATTTCAGTTAGCCTTTGTACCATTTCAGTTAACCTTTGTATCATTTCAGTTAGCCAGTGGGATGTTTCAGTTGGCCTTTATGCCATTTCAGTTAGCCTTTGTGGCATTTCAGTTATCCTCTGTGCCATTTCAGTTAGTTGTTGTGCCATTTTGGTTGGCCTTTGCGCCATTTCAGTTAGCCATTGTGCTGTTTCAGTTAACATTTGTGCTGTTTCAGTTAACGCTTGTGCTGTTTCAGTTAACAATTGTGCTGTTTCGGTTAACATTTGTGATGTTTCTGTATGCTCATGTATACTGCTTGCTGTAGCTGCATCTGCTAATGCAGATGCAACTAGATGTCTCTAACATTGCATGACTTTGTGCAGTGACACTGTGGCTATCATTGTTGCAAATTTATAACACATTTTCATGTGTACAGTGCTAATAACCAGATCACCTTATGAATTATTATGTAATGTGATGCTAGCCTGATGAGCATGGTACAGATATCACTTTGACTTATTGCGCTATTATGTGCAGTTACATCATTAATTGTAATTATGTCCTTCAGATGGTATTACATGTTTTGTTTTGTTCTGTTTGCATACACCTTGCTGCAGCTGCTGTGTATAAAACGTTTTGTGGATGGTGAGCTTATCTGTTCATACTCAGCATAGCAGTTTGATGCAGCCCTGACATTTCACAGCAGAGCATTGCAATTAACTTGTGGTCCATTGCCAAACAGACCGACCTTTGCATGCTGAGTGCACTACTGCAGTAGCAACTCTATCTCTACATATTTACCATGACACTACTGTACCACTTACTGATGTGTTAATTATCTTTGATACTATTTTAGTACACTTGCACATAGGACTTGCTACAGATGAACAGATATGTATACACACCTGGAGTTCTATGGCATTAACATTCTAGCTAAAGATGAACAGAAATGTATACACACCTGGACTTCTGTGGCCTTAACATTCCAGCTACAGCTGAACAGAAATGTATACGCACCTGGACTTCTGTGGCATTAACTTTCCAACTACAGCTGAACAGAAATGTTTATGCGCCTGGACTTCTGTGTCATTAGCATTCCAGCTAAAGCTGAACAGAAACGTATACACGCTTGGACTTATGTGGCCTTAACATTCCAGATACAGCTGAACAGAAATGTATATGCCCCTGGACTTCTGTAGCATTAACATTCCAGCTACAGCTGAACAGAAATGTATATGCCCCTGGACTTCTGTGGTATTAACATTCCAGCTACAGCTGAACAGAAATGTATATGCCCCTGGACTTCTGTGGCATTTATATTCCAGTTACAGATGAACAGAAACATATATACACCTGAACTTCTGTGTTATTAACATTCCAGCTACAGATGAGTAGAAATGTATATGCACCTGTCATTAACATTCCAGCTGCAGATGAACAGAAATGTATATGCACCTGCACTTCTGTAGCATTAACATTCCATGTATATGCACCTGGACCTCCATGGTATTAACATTCCCATAGGCACAAGTGTTTTATCAGTTCTTTAGAATAACCCTTTTGTCTGCATTGCGAATGTTTCTGAACAGAGTAAATCCCCATTTTGGGCACTGATTTAAATGTTCCTCAGATACAGGAATTTGTTCAAGTAATGCAGCAGCTATCACTTTGAATTGTAGGATTCAGTCTGGAGGGCTCACATTTTGCTACGTATGTAGCCAGTAATTTCTAATCAGGAAGAGCTTGCATTTCCGAATGGGGAAAAACTGAGGTAGAAGTCTTTCTCAGTAGTTTTAAGAAGTTACAGTCCACAATTTTTTTTCTGTACAGTCTGCAATCCACCAATTCAATATTTTGCATTCTCAGAGCAGAACCAGTTCTTAATATTTCTTCAGTTTAAGTGGTTTGTTTACAGATTAAATGAAGAGCTCAGTTTCTTGCACACAAAATCAGGGTATTGAAAGTCCAAAACAGAGCATCATTTATTCCAACGGGTATTTCCATCAGATGAGCAGAAATATGCAAGGCTTAACATGCAGGACACCCTTCCTCATCCCATTTGGACTCTTATGTATGCTTCAGAACAGACTTGCTTGTCACTCCCTGAAGACTCCTTATTTCTTCATCTCCTCACCCAGAGGTCAGGAAATCCAATTTTTAGCATGGTAATAGGCCTGAAATACCTGTTTCTGAATATACCTATTTCTTACTTGCCTTACTCCTGTTTGCCTGCCTATGTCAAGCTTAAAACTGCAGTCTCAAGTTATTTATTTATTTCATTTCATTTGTTAGCTGGGCTGGTCACAAAACCTTTTGGCCACAACCCAGGCCAAAAACACGATATAAAGTTTTGAGCTAATGCTTACTTAAACATATACAGTATTTGTACAAAGTGATTACATACAGTTATGTTTCATACACTAAAACACCTTTGGTAAGAATAATATGCAGTAGAACATTCAATGGATACAGACTATTTACAATCAGTGCAACTGCCTTTACAAGCACCATACATGTGTAAATGTAAGCGATATGTTTGAGAAGCTGTGTGTCAGATACAAACACATACATCATGCAGAGACAAAGTGTAGAGCAAAGACTTTTAAACTGTATAAACTTAAAGTTGGTGTAACTTCTGATTACAGTGGAGTAAAATAAGAATGACTTGGGTGTTTGAAAATCCAGATTCTAAGAAGTGGCCGGATATAAACATTCCCCACTTATGTGTTGTTAGCATTCCTTTTAAGGGTGTATAAATAAAGATATAGAAAGAGCAAACAGAAAAATATAACAAGGGCCAGAAGGGACAGAACAAGAATCCACTAACAGGTACAGACAGAGGTGCAACTTGGGATATGTGCACCCTGACAAGGCCATGATAGCCCAGGTGCTCTACCTTTGTACCACACACAAGGATGTACACTCCTGCTGTGGTAAGCTCATCCTAGTCAACAGATGGCTATGTGACAATTTCCACTGAAATATTCTAAGGATGCACATGACAAGATGTAACAAGGTTTGTCCCAACATTACACCGGCATCCATTATTATGGCCAACACTTAAATGGGGTCAAAGTATGGGAAGCCTTGCCCAGGAATATAGAATGAAACAGAGATCAGTCAGCCTGTGTTGTTCTCTTTTTCAATACTACAGATTGTCCAGGATAAAGAGGCTAATTTTAATTTTAAACTTGGTGCAGCCCAGAAGTGCATGTATATTGATGTTGAAGTAGTCACTAAGCATGATTAGTATCTTCCTATGGTTTCCTACCACTCAGGATCTCGCAGCTTGGGTGTTCTGTAACTCTGGCCATCAACTTATTATCACAGGTTTTAGAATTAATTTAAAGAAAAACTTCCTTCCATCTGAAAACGAGTTCAACAATATTCCAATTGAATATGAACTGAATAAAAGAACAGATTTAAAGGATTAGATGTGGTGGATAGAGTGCCTGAAGAACTATGGACAGAAATATGGTATTGGTTAGAAGGTGGCAACAAAAATAGACAAAATGGAAAGAAGATTAAGAAAGCAGAACAGCTGTGTGTAGAGCCATTAGAAGTCATTGAGAAAAGGATGGCAGGCAAAGGCAGTAGAGATAGAGAAATGTGTCAAACTGAATGCATGGCTTTAGAGTTTGTAAACAAGCTAAACATGACCAGGACAGACCTTCACAAATGGAACATGAACCCGGGGGGGGGGGGGGGGATCTTCCAGAAAATGAGCCATCTGTGGAAACTCTTCAAGTAGATCTGGTTTGTCTCCACTCAGAACAAGCAGTTAAGAACATTCTGCTTTGGAACTCCTTGCAAAAAGGCCTGAAAGGGATGCCTTTTTCATTCTCACTGACAATAATTATCCTTTATGCTTTTCTACCCTTTTCTCTGATAACCAGCATTCTTCTAAAGATGCAGGACTCTGATTATGATGGCGATTCCCTTTTGGCCCAAGCAACTGTGGTTTTCCTTTTTCTTGAAAATGGTCAATAGCAGTTACCACAAGCTTTCTCACAGAATGGACCTTCTCACACAGTGCACCCCAACCTTCAACTTCTTCAGTTAACTGCCAGGATGATAGAATTTTTATACCTTTTATGCACCTCTTTTTTTACCCTGAGGACATGCAGCAGGTATTAAATAAGGAGGCAAACAAACCTGCTAATAGGAAATCATAAATGGGTAAGTGGAAGAGTTTCTAGTTGGCACCAGACGAATAACTACTAATGTTTAAAGCACAGACTCCTGTGACAATTCATCTTTAGGCCATTTTTTCTGGCCTTCTACCCTACCTTAAGTGAAGCAGGTTTTGAAAGGGGATTTTATATATCCATCCTCCTAGAAAGCAGGTGGCTCCTTCTTGGGATCTTAATTTTGTACGGGAAAAACTTAGTTTCTCATTGAACCTATTCATGAGACTGATTTGACGTTCTTATCTTGGAAAACAGTGTTGCTTATTGTCTTTCTGCAAGAAGAGTACCTGGGATACAAGCTCACCCCATCTCTTTTTCACCAAGATAGGGTTTCTCTGACAGCAAAGCCTTCCGTTATGACTATGGTTGTCATACAGTTTACACTGAGCCACCCTTAGTTGTCTCTGTGTTTTCTTTTCCGCGCCATAAAATAAGAGCAAAAGAATTTCATACACACTAGACGTCCACAGGCAACACAAATGCTACATTGCAAGTCAAAAGCTTTTGAGATGGTGGATCAGTTGTTTATTTCCTATGAAGGTAAGAAAAAAGGACATGCAGTGTCAAAAGGCAGTTTCTAAATGGTTGTCACATACTATTTAAATTTCATATGCATGTATTAAACTGTAAAAAGAAGACACATCAAAAACTTGGACTACTTTACAGAAATAAAACAAAATACCTCACTAATGACTCAGGACTTTCTCTTGCCCAAGCCTACCTCCTTCCCTCCCTCTTCTGTGTCTCCTCAATCTTAACCAACCTACAATCCTTCCTTAAGGCCAAGCTTGAACTAACCTATAACAAACTTGCAAGGTTCACTGCTAACCAGCCTTACAACTCTCACCACTGCCTTGCTTTACAAACCCTTCATTGGCTTGAACTCCCTCATCTACTCTTACTCCCTCTACTGTCACAGATTCACTCCATCCATAACAAACCCTCCTTCTGCCCAGCCATCTCTTCCCTTATATCCCTTCCACTCTCTCCGGAGCTCTGGTCAGTTTCTCTTAGCTATCCACAAGCCTAAAAAAAGTAATAAGGCAACACTTATATAGCTGTTCAGTTGCTCTAACCTGGAACAAACTCCCACTGAACATTAGAAACCTTCCCCATACTCATATCTTCAAAAAAGTATTAAAAGCAACACTACAAAACTCTTGGATCTGTTCATGCCCAAACCAATCTTAACATCATTCAGCTATTAACTGTTTTTGTCTACTAACTACATCTTCCGACTCCACTCGTCTTATCTACTCTACTTACCTCTCTATTTCCCTGGCTTCAGACTGAAACTTCTCTACACCTTGGTTTCTCTTTCTTCTATGCCTATCTTATAATCCCCTACTAGTACCATTCGCTTCTTCTTCCCAACCTACTGAGCTCCACCTCTTATCAAATTACTTTATTGTAATATCTTCTATGTATTTACTCAGACTTCTAAGCTGTATTCAATGTATTTAAAATCTCCTGTAAATTCTGTTATCCTGTGTTTGCTACCATTTTTTGAACATGTTTTTTGAAATTGTTACTGTATGGGGCTTTTCACCCAGGCCTCTGCTGAAAATGGGCTATTGCTCAGTTGGACATGCCCATTTAACAAATGCTAAAATAAATAAATAAATAAAAATAAAAATATTTCCTTGTGTTATTTTCACCATAGTAACACACTTCCAGGTATAGTCTGGGCCCACTTTACCAGGCCTTTGGCTACTTCTGTGGCTTTTTGGGAAAGGGTGAAATCTAGGAATATACTAGCGGTAGTAACTTGGTCATCTATGCATATCTATACTAAGAAAACTAGATTCTTTCTCCATGTCAAAGCAGGTTTTGCTCGGACTATTTTCCGGGGGCTCCTGGACTTTCAGCTTTCTCCTTCCTTTCTTTCTAAGTTCTGTTATTCATCCCAAATAGCATAGGGTACTGCTGCAATACTGTTCTATGATGAACAGAGAATAGTTGTGTAAGTAAACTCACCATAATAATAGCCATAATAATAGCTGGTATTCAAATATATCACTGTTGCAGTAGCTGCACTCTCCTTCTATTCCCTTCATTTGTTTTTTTGCCAGTGTGTGGATATTCCTGTTCATAGGTTTATAGGTATCTTCTACTCGATTGATTCATGAGGATCTTTTAAATCCTAGCCATGACTCCACAAAGTGTATAGCTGTGGTATTCTAAATACGCATAACCCGGAACACTTGTATTTAAAGTAAGAATAGCCTGGAGCTCAGACATTTACATGTTGTCCCTTTCTATAAGGGACAAAGGTGCTAAACCATGCATGAATTTACAATTTCCTATCCTTTCATGCAAATTATGCCTGAATAGAGAAAGAGACATACTTTATATGGACAGGAAGACAATTCTACAGAAGCAGTATTCTCTGTGATAAATATGTATCCCTCCAACATTTTCTGTTTATGTTGCACAGGAGATTAAGATCTCTTGTGTGGGTGTTTATGTTACCACTGGACTTTCAGATATGTAGTAGATCTGAAATTATGGCATCTGTTGAGGCTCTGTAAGTGAAGCAGAGATCACGATTAGCCTATAAGAAGAGGGGTAGGACTTTGACACTGTCAGGGGAGATTTTATGATTTAGGCCCTTGATTTTCATAGAGAGAAAGCTCTTTCAAGTTATGTCAAATGTTTGGACAGGTGCATACTGGAGGGGGATTTATACTCAATGATTAGCCTGTTATGTACCAAATACAGTGGAATGATCACATTGCTTGACGTGGACACCATAAACTTACTAATAAGCCAATATTTTCCTATAATAGTGGATACTTGGTAATCAAAGAAGAGCTCATTGTCTACATGAGATCTCAGGTCCCTGACTACTGGATCAGTTTTTAAGAGTGTGTTATCAATGCGATAGTTACAGGGGATGTCATGCTTGCTGAAGGATACTATTATACATGTTTGCATTTTGTTTCAGGCCATGGTTTTGACACCAGGTATTTGTTTGGGAAGGGCAATCTTGGAGGATATTCGTGTCTTACAGAGAGTTTATGATGACACCAAGTTTATAGCTTTAACATCCAAGAAGTAAATGCTAAAAGTAGTGGCATGAGGACTGAACCCTGGGGGGCACCACTAGTGGCATGTATTTTGAAGGAGGTAGAGATGCAAATCCTAATTTCTTGGGTTCTATTACTGAGACAGTTTGTTATCCACTGGGTTACCTACTGATTTACTTTTACCTGCGTGAGTTTATCAACTTTAGCAGAGAGTGGGATGGTGTCAAACACCATTTCATGGTCTAGATATGTGGTGTGCACTGATTTTCCCTCATTCATTCCTTCAGTATCCTTCTTGAGGAAGTTGACCAGGTTAAGTAGGCTGGATCTGCCCTTGACAACTGAACTGGCCATAGTCTAGAGTTTGTACATTGCCTCCATCTTAATTTATTAATTCCATAACATTACAGATGAGGCTCACTAGAATTATGAGTCCATTGATGCCCCACCTTTGTGCAGGAGCATTACTGTAGCTGCCCTATTTTTGTCTGGTACAAAGGCTGTTTAGAGGCTGATGTTGAATAGTCTCTGTTGGGGGGTTGACAGATCCTATTGCAGGCTAAACAGTATGCATCCTGGTGTGTTATCTGGTCTTTGAGAAGCAGTGTTCTTAACCTTGGACAGTACTGTAAGGATATGCACTTTGCAGATTTGAGGGGGTTGTGTGGATGCATGTATGTGATCTGGTAATGTGGAGGCAGGGGTAAAGTTAGAGCTAAATAATCCACATTAGATTTGCTATGTCTTCTGGTTCTGAGTACGGGATCTATGTTCTTCAGATAATGTTTTATATTCCAGCTGTATTTCTTATGTTTTATTAACTTCACCAGTTGCCTTTCCTTCCTTTATCTCGTTATTCTCACATATTCTTCCCCACATAGCTCTGTGATAAAAAACTCAGCAATTTCCAGACCTCCTTATATTTCTTCCAGTCCATTAGAACATAGAACATACTCTAGCTCTGTTTTAAATATCCTTCTCTAAGTCCATTCTCTTTTTCCCTACCTGTAGTCCTTCCCATTTTATAAATTATTTTCATTCTTTCACATGTTGTGTTACTTTCCCCTTATCCTTCCTTATGTTACAATTAAAGTCTCATCATAATAATTAAGATCTTATCAAAAACAAATTTAAGCCCTATTTATTGATTTATTGCATGTGTTTAATGGGATTGTCCAACTGGGCCATGCTAGACCTCTTTTCAGCAGCACCCTGAAGAGATGGACATATTTTTCCTGTCTGTCATCTTTCGTTATGTGTACATTGCAGATAATCTTTCACAACCTTCATTTTTCATATCACACATCATCATCGTACCTGGTATTAGTTTTCCAACAGCTAATATTTGAATTTCTTCATTTCTTATCAAAATCCCTATACCTGAACAGTCTTCATTTCCTAAGACCTTATCATCTTGTTTATGCACAAGGCCTCAATTCTATTCCATTTCTCTTTTTAACACATCTTGTATCTAACAAACATATATTATGCAATGACTGTCCATTAACATTCAAAAACAAGCATGCTGATTGATCAACCTAACCAGTGTGCCCATTATAAATTGAACCTATACCAATGGAAAAAAAGTCCTGCCTCCCGGACTTTCTTCTATTAATATATGTTACAGAAATTCTACTTTTCTTTATTTTTTTTTTAAATAACCTTTTAAAAAATGGAGGATCTAAAAGAATGAAACAGACAGGACAGAGAAAAATGCAAGGATAATCAGGTTTGTTATGCAAAACTAGAAAAATGTACCTGATTATCCTTATATTTTTCTCTGTCCTGTCTCTCCCATATGTTGAAAGTCTCCTGATTTCATTTTTTTTAAATTAAAAACAAACAAACAAAAAAAGCAATGGAGATCTTCCTTTCTCTGTTGCTTCTTTTACACAGCACTGATGTACTGTGTAAGTGTGGGAACGTAAGTCCTATATGCATGCACAGTACATCAAGAAAGCCCCAGGATACTTGGGAAAAATGTGGAAGAAGAGCACAGCACTTTTATACAATGATATTATTTAAGAAAATTAAGTAACTTTTTTCTTAAATAATGTCATTGTATAATAGCTTCACTCTCATGACCAGACCACAGCAACTGTGGGTAAATCCAGTATTACTCACACCAAGTCGTGGGTTATTGCTATATTACACCATAACAAAAAAGCTTTAAATAGTTTATTCACACATTCATTTTTTTGCATTCATATTTATTTATAAATTTCCAAAACAAAAGAAATTAAACTAAATAATTATATGTCTTTCATTCATTTTCCTTTTATATTAATCCATATTTCCCCACACTTTTTTTTCCACAACCATCTTCTTACTTCAGCTAATACATCATGCTCTGCCTTTTTCTTGTTAGATACAAATCCTCACATTGTTTTTCCTCATTACCTATATTGCCAGAAAAAAATACTTTACCCCATTTATTAATATCACATTTCTTTATCATACTTCCTATATCATATTCATATTTATACATTTAAATCATTCCTATTTATATCCATTTTTAAATCTTTCTCAAGATTTGTATCCTTTTTGCAATCTAAAAAACAATGTTTTGTTGCTTCTTCTACATTACAATCAACAGCATTTTTTCCATAACTTAATATTCCATATCCCATTTCACTGATAACTTATCTAATAAAAATTATTCACAAAAAAATGCTTCATAAAAAATTTCAAAGCTTTCTTCTGTTTTTTTTATTGCCCTTTTTTCATTATCCTTCCATGAGTAATACAGAAAGTTTAGGTCAGGTCTTCAGGGACCCTGCCACCATTGTCTGAATAACTGACCTGTTGAATTTAATATGTTAGAACAAGAACACTCATCCATCTGCCTACTTCATTGAATAAACTACTTAAAGCTTCAACAAGGTGTCTTTATTCCTCCTACATGGAGGGTATCAGAGTCTCCTAGATCTGGTAGCTGAATTGATTTTATCTGGACTAATCCTTTGTACGATGTTAATTGCTTCCATGGGCACACCAAATATATATTTTTTTCCTAAATCATATTATGCCATTGTTTTATTTTCCCATCAAGACCAATTACTTTTATCTTCCATAATCTTATTTATTATTTTTCTTCCATGCTATACATTTTTTCTTTTCCTTTTATTTCGTCTCATACTTTTTTATACTTTTTCTTGAGATACAAATGAAAGTAAAATCGCTTATAACTCATTTTCCATTTGGGTAGGAAATATGTATATATCTCCTAGACGTGCTATTTTCCTAACTCAGAAATATTCAACATGTGTTTTTCTGAAATGATAAAAACTTTTCTACAAAGCCCACAAATTTTGTTTGTTCCAGTATCTCTCTCAGTTGACTTTCATACTCAGCAAATTTAGCTTCCAAAATCTTATTTCTTTTCTTGTGAAATAGATTGTATTTATTTTTTTACCTCACTAAATCCCTTATACTTCATATTATTTAATTGCAAACTAGCTTTTTAAGTTTTTCAGTTTGCAATACAACCTCACTTATTCACCCCTTGTTTTTTACTACACTAGAACTAAATCATCTACATGTGTCATACATATTGTAATAAAGTTTCCTTCCAGCTTGCCTCTTTCATTTCATATATTTATGTCTGTATTTCTGCAATCATTACTAACATAAATAAACACGTACTCATTCAGCATCCCTGTTTTACTCCTCTTGTAATACTTTTTTTGTATCCATCAATTTATCATAGCCTGAACATATGAATTTTATTTTTTTCTTCTATAGTGTAAGTCTGTAAAATCTGCCACACTGTTTCATGACTCTTGTGATCAAAAACTTGAGCTTTGTCACATACTATCAGTCTTACTTTCATTATTTTCTTTCAGTATCATCTCTATTACTTTCCTATAACTAACATTTTTCACCTCTTTTCCTTTGATAGTATAGACCCCTTCCTCTTCCTATCATCTAATGCATTTATTTATTTATATTTGTTTACCAAAGTAGTGCATTGATCTCAATAGACCATTTGCAGGTACAGCCTGGGTGAATAGGATCAAATAAGAAATGAACATACACACAGATACAAGAATATGCTTCAACATTTAGTTCAAGAAGCAGTTCACAGTATCAAAACATGGATGGAAATTGGAATAAAGATGGCTTCTGTCAGTTGGCCTTTTCCATACTGGTTTGGATGTCATCTGTGAGGGAGTGGGCAGCTGTTATGGTGCTGCATCCAGGCCAGAGTCCATGTTGCTTCCTGGATAGAAGATAGTATTATTGTAAATCAGCAGTAATTTTATTGTAAATAATTTTTCTAATATTTGACCTAAATTGTGAAGTATTGATATAGGACGATATTGCAAAGCAATAGCTGGCTTGAGTAGTTTTGGTACATGAGTGACTATAACTATTTTCCATATCTGAGGCATAATCTTAATACTAAATACACTTCTGGACTCCGGGGAATCCAAACCGAAGTTCCAACATGAAAAAATACAAAAGAAAAGCAGCCAAACTGGATTTTTTTATTTTTCTTTACTGAACATCAGATTCTGGTACCTCGGCCTTCGCCTTCACATGGAATGTCATCATTTTACTTCAACCAGAATATATACACCCAATTCATTCACCATAATTAAATAATTAATCAATAATAGAATAAATTAAACAATTTCAATTAAATACTAATGAATACAAATAACAAATTATACAATTATATCAAGTACAATGAATAAATATCTTTCATTAAATATTTTATAATAGTTAAATTTCCAAATTCATTCCATTGGGAGACAAGGTCCTATAATTAATAATAAATTTAGATTCCATACTTGATCATTTATATTGAAAATTAGCTTCCCCCTGCCCATATGGTTTAGCCAAAATACTAAATTTAAAACCAGTACATTCCCCATTATGAAATTGATGGAAATGACTGGCAATAGGACTATCAAGTCTGCCATTCCTAATATCTCCTAAGTGCTCCATAATTCTTTGTTTTACCCTACGCTTGGTCTGTCCTATATACCATTTTTTTCTCCTCACAATTACATCCTATAATGTATATAACCCCGGATGAATTGCAATCAAAATGATCCAGTGCTTGATACAAAACCCCGTTGATTCTATGGCCATCCAAATTAATAATTCTCTCACAAACCTTACATTTCTTACATGCAAAAGCACCTGCATTACTTTCTTTTTCTTTTTTACCCCTACTTCTAACCAATTATTTCAAATTTTTACATCTGGTATAAGAAAAAATGATATTATTAGGAATTATATTTTCCAGAAAATCATCACTAGTGATAATGGGCCACATATTTAACACTATTCTTTTTAAAATTGGAGAAAAAGAAGAAAATTTATTCACAAAAAATATTTTGTCCATTTCCTCAAATTTAATTTTGCTTTTATGTAATAATTTATTAACTCCCTTCTTTTTATTCTTATCACCATGTTCATGACCCCTCAAATTTAATGTCCTTTCTACAATAGTTCTTTGTAACCGAATATTATCCCATGGATAACCTCTGTCCATTAGTTTCTGACAAATAATATCAAATTCTCTCTGAATGTTAATAACTTCAGAAGTATTTCCAGCTATTCTTTTAAATTCTCCCAAAGGTAAAGAATTGATTAAATGGTCACTATGCATGCTAGTAGCATGTAAAAAATTATTTACTGCTGTAATTTTATGAAACGGCTTGTGTTCAATTTTACCATCCAAACCAACATAAAATTGCACATCCAAAAATTGGATAGTGTTGGTATCCACTACATAAGTAAAATCTAGACCACATGGATTTGATCTTAAGCTAGATACAAACTCATCAAAATCCTGGAGTTTTCCTCTACATAAAAATAAAAGATCATCTATAAATCTTTTATAAATCAATACATTATTCTGGAAAAACTTTTTTGTTTATAAAAATAGATTCTCAAAATGTCCCATGAAGATTATAGCATAGGATGGTGCAAAACTAGCACCCATGGCTGTTCCTTCTCTTTGTAAATAATACTTTTTATCAAACTCAAAAACATTGTGTTTAAGGCAAAATTCCAAAAGGGAAATAATAAAATGAGTTCTTGGTCCTTCCCCTAGAAAAGTGTATATGGCCTCCAAACCCCACCGTGTGGAAATAGATGTGTACAATGAAACTACATCTACACTTGCCCAATAATAGTTATCTTGCAAAATTGTCCCCCTAAAGTTATCACAAACTTCTTTGGTATTTTTAACATGCAACGGAATTCTTTTTAAATATTGTTTTAGCACTGAATCCAAAAAAATACCAACATTTTGTAAAAATGCCCCCCTACCTGAGACTATTGGACGCCCAGGGGGATTCATTAAGTTCTTGTGTATCTTAGGTAGAACAAAAAATCTTGCATCATTGGGATTTTTGATGAATAACTTTCTGATGTCACCCTGGGAAAAAAATCCTAACCTTTCACCCCTTTCTAAAAGCTCAAGTAAAGTGTCATTAAATTCTGTTTTGGGATTGGTAGATAATAGAACATATACATTCCTATCTGACAACATATTTAAGGCTATCGAGTTGTATTTCTCCCTACCAAACACAACCCAATTGCCTCCCTTGTCTGATTAAAAAAAAAACAAAATCATTACTCATCCTTCTTATTTCACATAAAGCTTGCCACTCTTCCCTACACAAGTTGAAACTTTTCATTTGTTTTTTAAACAAAAAATATTCCTTAGTAATCTGCTTGTTCAACACCTTTTCAAAAAAATTAATACAAGAATTGTTTTTCAAGGGTGTAAAATCACTAGCATATGGAACCTTTGGAATATTAAATTTACAATAACCCGTATTAAATTCAAAGCCCACATCACTAATTTCTTCATCTTTTTCATAAATGTCAACACATTCATTTTCATAGATCAAAATGTCCATTAGCGAACTCTCTAAAATAGAGTTATCACTTACATGAAATTCCGGGACATTTTGTCTATTATGAAAAAAAACTTTTAAATATAATTTTCTACAAAAATTTTTTACTTCTAACAAAACTTCCGCCAATGACGGAATGTGTGTGGGTATGAACTTAGTGCCCCTGTACAAAACTTTCTTCATATCATCAGTGATCAAACAATTAGACAAATTAATATTTAAACTGCCATCGGTGCAAACCACATTGTGCGCATTAACGGAGTTAATAACGACACTAGGAGAAAAAAGTCTATCCGTACCAGACCTGAAAACAGTCAGTCCATTTCTATTTTCTATTCCCCCTTGGCTGAAAACGCCGGTTCCGACCTTTGCGTTGATAAGATCCTTCAGTAGTAGAAGCGTTCGAATCTGCTATCCCATCCGAACTAAAAGTTCCTTCAGTATTTAAGTCCTCGAAAGAAACGCTCTTTCTACTTGATGAATTAACTTCCGCAGAAGAAGCAGAAGTATCCCTGGGATCGCGCAATCTGTTCCTGCTGTTTTTCAAGGGCGCTCTTCCCCGCCCTTCTTAAAGTTGTACTGCCACGAAAAAATTTTACCAGTACTATAGTCATTTCTGTCCCTGGCAAATTTTTTCTTTTTTCGTAGGATAACCTGTTGTTCAATTTTAGATACTTCAGTTTTGATCTCAATAATATTATGTTCACATTCCGATTCAGAATGTTTAGAAAAAAGTTCCCCCTGCATATTTATAATTTCGGAACGAATTTTGTTGAGCACTCTCTCATTGCGCTTGATCAGTATCTTTAACCAGCCCAAGGTGCATTTTAAAGAAACATCCTTCCATTCCTCAAATAAATCAGAATCCTCATCCGAAAAGTCATAAGCTGGTAAACGGTCCACTCTGAGACCTCTGGGGGTGATATTAGATTCAACATACTTCTCTAGTAATCTAATGTCATAGAAAATAGTTGCCTCTTTGATCATTAGCTTTTCTAGCTCTTCAAAATGCACAGTTACCTCATTGGAAAAATAAAGCCATGGGTCAGAGGAAGCAAATTTACTTTCCCTGTCTCTCCAAACGGAAGAAAAATCCAGATTGACTTCGCATAATCTTAATAGTTAAGCAGAACTTATATATATATGTGAGTGAGAGGGAGGGAGATGAAGTTCTTACAAAGGTGAATGAAACAAACGGCTATGTTATCTGAGCTTGCTGGAATATCTATTTGTATTTGGTCCAATTGTGTTTCAATCTCTTTGGTACTCATCCTTTTGAAGTAGAATATTGAAATTTAAGGGGAAAGAAGGTGGCTATAGGGGTGGTAGGTTTGTGTGGTAGGTTACTGAACTCTTTGAGGAAGTCAGTGCATGAGAGTTTGTATGTGGTGGTGTTAGAGGTGTTCAGAGGAGTGGAGATGTGTTCTGTTTTTTGACAAGTCAATAGGTTGATTTCTGTCTACAATATTATAAGTTTGGCTAAAAATAAGATTTGTTTGTTTTGTTGGTGGTTGTTTTTGTGTCTGCAAATGGATTGCTTGGCTAGGTTGCATAGTGAGGTAGATTTCTCTCTGAAATCTGTGGAGGGGTTGCATTTCCAATTGTGCCATACTTCATTGCGTAATTTGAAGAGGTATTTGAATTCATTAGATACCAAGTCATGTTTCTGAGGTCAAAGTAGACTGTGTGCTAAGGGAAATATTATTTTGCAAGTGCAGTTTGGTATCACTGAAGGAGAGTGCATGTATAATGTGGTTGTTAGTTGCTTCATTGGGGCCTTTTATGGCAAGTAAGTGGTACCAATCATGGGCAGCAAAGGGGGTTTAATAGTGATATACTGAATGATTTTGGGTCTGAAGGTGATAAGTTTACATTTATATTTTAATGTTGGATTATGTACTGAGAAAGTTTTGGGACAATACTTTACCCATCCCTGTTTATAATATTTTCATAAATATTTTATAGTCTATGTATACTTAATTTTATGGGCCTCCAATGTTTATTCATTTTCTTTCATCCTTCTTTACATACAAAGTTTATTACCTCACCATATGTGTTCTTCCGTTTTGTAGTACAATGCATGAATTTTATTTATTTCATCTCCTTCTTGGTATGCCTTCTTTTGCTTTATCCATTTTTTTTAAATATGTTTTTAAATTATTTCGTTTTCATTCATTTCCTTATAATACTCCTAGGACTGATTCATTATTATTTTGTTTTATCACATTCTCTACTTCTTTTATTCTTGTATAATTTTCTAAACATTTCTTTCCTTTTTCAGACGTTTTCAGTTTCCATTCTATTTGCCCAGACATTTCCTATTTTTCATACATTTCACCTGCAATTTTCTTGACCACTTCCATGGTATTTTCTTGTTCATATTTTGTCTCCTTTACCATCTAAGATAGCATCCATCTTTCCTTCTCTCATTTTTTACATCTTTTCCTAAATAAGGAGAAATTTCCTCTCTCTTTCTTTACTTTCAGAAAAAAATCTTTACCCATATGACATTGTTTTTACCTTTTCTCTAGTCTTTTCATAGATTTCTGTTTTTGTTTCCCCTTATTTTGTTACTTCTAGTTTTATATCTTTTTCATAATTCTGTAAAATATCTTTATATTTCAACATATTTCTTTTTTATTCTTTCTCTACTTCTAAATAGATTTTTTATTCATCTTTTTATACACTGCCCACCATTGTGTCAAATGTTTGCAAAGTGGTCTCTTTGTCATGTGAGCTTTCCATAATATTTCTTTATTTCTTATCATTTCTTCTTTTTAAACTCTGTAGATAATAGAGAGGGAGAGGGGATGAGATATCTCTGTCTTCCCAGAGTCTAGCCTGTACTGCTGTATAATATGAACATGCTGCTATCTGTACTTCCCCTGTCATTTCTTTAATGCCTTTGGAGTAAAGTATATAATCAGTTTCAGTCTTAAACATCCCCCTTGTGCATGTCCATTCTCTATTTTTTCCTACTTTTTAATCTCCACATTTTATTAACATATTACTATCCTGGGCTATTTATCATTTTTATTTCCCCAGGTTATAGGTAAAATCTCCTACCATCACTATTGATATATTATCTAAGACAGATGTTTTTAATTTCTTCAGTCAACTGTTTTCTCTGTTATATATATGCATAAGTATTAATCTTATACATTTTTCTTATTCTCATATCACATATCACTACTCATCTTGTTGCTACTATTGTTGTATCTAGAATTCTTAGTCTGTCATTTTTGAAAGAATTCGTATCCAGAACATGTCTCATTTCCTACTGATCAAACAACCCCCCCCCCCATACTGCCTGATATTCTTTTCTCTTTTTTGTTTGTTCCATCTGGTATTTAGCAAGCAAAATATCCCACCATCCCACCACAATGAAACCTTTTATATAATTTCTATTGCTATTCACATTTACTGATAAAATTCCTATGCCTTCCTTTCCCTTTCTGTATGTGTTTTACTTCCAAATCGGATTTTTATTTTTCTTCTCCTAAATCTCCCACCACTTGAGTTTTCAATCTTTTCTTGCTATTTATTTTCTGAAAATGTAAATCTATTTTCTTCCAGTATATTAATAATCTCACTTTGAACTATTGTTTCTTCTCTACCTCTTTATTCTCTAACCTTTCTTCAGCATCCCCCCTCCCCATTATATCTTTACTTTCAATATCTTCTGTAGTGATATTTTTACTGTTTGTCTTTCTTTTGATGTTTCTTCTTTGCCTACTCTTTCTTTTTCTAATATGGGGCAGTCAAGTCAGAAATGCCCAAATTATGTACATTTTTCTACTGATTGGTTTACAGTTTTTTGCTATATAAGTCTCCTTACTGACCATGCCTTTGTTACATTCTTGTAATAAATGTTTTTCATTCCCACAGAAATAAAATACTTTATGCTGGCCACAGTACTGAATCAACCCTCTCTTAAGTTCATAGGTAGGTACTAGACTATCGGCCCAAGGGCATAAGTAAGCCTAGCCAACAAGGTTACCTGGCTTACACCACCCAAGAAAGTTATTTTCCTGTGCCCCTGTCAAGCAGAGCCACAGAAGTGATCCCCAGGGTGTATTTCCTATTTCCCATCCACTCATCAAGAGGAACTTTGCTTGACATAGATGGGTAGCTTGTTCCAGAGTATGGGAGGTCTCTGGGACAGGAATTTATCCCTCCAGCATGTCCTGTTTATTGTGATGACAAGGTTTAGGTCCCTAAAGTGTGTAGCTCAGAGGGATTGGGATTTCTTTAGGTGTAGCATGTCCAACAGCTCTGGGTTTGACATAGCTTTAAATGTTGGGCAGAGATCACCTTGGAGTAGGCGATATGCTACAGAGTAAAGCTGGAGTTTTTTGAGATGGTCAGTGTAGGGCATCTGTTTTAGGTCAGTAATCCTCTTTGTGAGGTACTTCTGTGGCCTTTCCAGCTGCTGCAGATGTCTTGTGAGGTACATTCCAAAAGGGGGATTGTACTCTATAATGGGTCGAATGAGTGCCGAGTAGAGGGGAACAATGACCTCTTTTTTCCTGGATGAGAACCCTTTTGTGATGAGGTGTGCCACATAGAAGGATTTCCTGACTACTGTGGCAATGTGATTATCAAAGGAGAGACTACTATCCACCTGGGTCCCAAGGTCTCTTATCACGCATTCGGCAATAAGTAGACTGCCGCCTATGTGGTAGTTCATGGGTACAGAGTTTTTTCCGAAGGGGATGATAATGCAGTTTTTGGCGCTTAGCTTGAGGCCATGGCTTTGACACCAGGCATCTGTCTCAGGGAGGCCCTTCTGTAGGATGTCCACATCATTTGGGGACTCAACTATGGCTCCTAGTTTGCAGTCATCTGTGAACTTCATTAGCCAAAGGCCTTCTGTGTTAGCCTGTACTTCAGAGAAGTAGATACCAAACAGGAGAGGTCCCAGGACTGAATCCTGTGGTACTCTACTTGTCACAGGTTTGAAGTCAGATTTGGAGTCTGCAACTTTTACATTGTGGGTTCTGTCAGTGAGCCAGCTGGTAACCCATCTTGTGATGCAGGGATTTATACCTAGTTTAGTGAGTTTAACTATAATTCCAGAATGGGGGATGGTGTCGAAAGCCTTGGTGAGATCAAGATAGGCTGTGTGAATCACCTTACCCTCGTCTATGGCTTTGGGGATTGCCTCAAAGAAGTTGATCAGGTTCAGGAGGCATGATCTGCATTTCACAAACCTGAACTGGGTGGGGTCCAGAGTTTGGAGGTTACCAATTTCTTTGTTTATCAGTTCCATGATGATACGTTCCATGGCCTTACAGACCAGGCTTGTCAGGCTAATAGGGCGATAGTTCTCGGGATCAGTGGTGGCTCCACCTTTGTGGAGTGGAATAACTGTTGCTGTGTGCCATTCAGTAGGCACAAAGCCTGATGTGAGGGTATGATTGAACATGGTGCTTAGGTGGGGAGCCAGTTTGTTCTGAAGTTCGTGTAAAACGCAACCTAGGATGTTGTCTGGTCCCATGGATACTGTGTTTTTGGCTTTAGAGAGTGCAGCTTTTACCTGCATAGTTGTGATTACAGGGACTCTGCATTCATCCTGTATAGATATGGGCCCTTTAGGGGGTGAGAGGGGGGTAAAGTTAGTACTGAACCTATCTGCCAGGATGTTGGCAATATCAGTTGGTTCTATAATTTTCATGCCGTTGTGCTGTAACTCAGAGCAGATCTGAGTGTTGCCATTGAGATTCTTCACATAGCTATAGAATGCTTTGTGGATGCCTTAGAATCAGTGGTGATTTTGTTTTTGTAGCTAGCTTTGGAAGATCTTATAAGGGATCTCAGCTTCTTACTGAGGCTGACCAGGGAGCTCCTCCACTCATGGGATTTTACTCTCTTTTGCAACAGTTTCTTCCTTCTGTTGTAGAGTTTGTTTATTGCAGGGACCACCAGATTGGCTTCCTTTTTTGGAGGATAGCATCTTGGTTCTGTTTGGGATAACACGATCCATGCACTCGTGTAAGTGCTTATGCAGTGCATTTGTGTAGGATTCAACAGTCGTAACTGGATTGTCCATCTGCATGGGTGTCATGAAGTTCTCCACTTCTGTCTTAAGAGACATGAAGTTGGCTTTAGAGAAATATTTTTACCATGGTTTCCTTAGTGGGGGGTGGGGTGGGATGTGGATATCTAGGGTGATTAGCTTATGGTCGGATCTGACCAACGAGGAGGTGACTTCAGGTGTGGAACACTGGTCACTCATGTTGATAATGACTAGGTCTACGATATTGTTGCCCCTGGTGGGGGTGTGGATAAGTTGATCCAGGGCATTGTAATTTATGAATTCCAGAAAACGTTGAGTGAAGGAGTTGGTACATGAGTAGTTTTCCCAGTTAATGGTGGGGTAGTTGAAATCACCCATTATTAGGGTGTTTGGCTGAACCCTAATATTTTCCACTATATCAAGAAAAGAGGAGTGGGAATCCTGGGGAATGGTGGGGGATCTGTAGCAAGCTACAATTTGGATTGCAGTTTTACCCAGAGTTTGTTGCACTTGGATAACCTTGGATGCATTATGCTGAGCAACTAGCCTGGAGGTGTGGATATCCTTAATGAATATGGACACACCTCTGCCTTTGGTGTTCCGGTCCAGGTTAGGTGGCAAAAAGTGTGGTATGAGTTATAGCCTGGTAATGCAGGGGTGCTCTCTGGAGCCTTGAACCAGGTTTCAGTCACTGCACAGATATCAATGTTCTCCATTTTAAGGAGTGCTTCAAGGGAGTGCATTTTGAGATTTAGACTTCTAGCTTTGAGTAGCATTAGCCACAGTTTTTGCTTGCCTGTTCCTGATAAAGTGGTGAATTTGTCATTTGAACCTTGCCTACAAAAGGCACTATGGTAGTTGAATTTTCTCATCTTTAATATCCATTGATACCACCCACCCCAGTCCATACAGTTCTTTCAGAACATATTTTAACTTTATATATTTTACTATGTAGTGAATGAAAAAAAAAATCCATGTTCATCCATAGCTAAAATCCTAAACTACACATTTATTTTCTTTTTAGTTGCATTCCCAAGCCTTGAAATAATCTTTCCATGGTGCTGCTGTATTTCTTTTTCAGTCTCTGTCATAGTTTTTTTCAGCAAATTAATGTTCTCAAGTGTCAGTTCAGAGAACTGTCCAGTTTACAGATGAATTAATGTTTTTAAGTCATTAATGCCAAACTCTAGTGGCAAAATAATGTTCTCCATAATATCATACCTGTTCACACTTTCATCATTGGTTTTACTTTTTATTCTTACCACTAGAAGTCTTCTCTGTGGCAGTTAAAAAACTGCAAATATTTGTCTTCTCTCAGTTCTTTCTTCCATTCTTCCCTGTCTTTCTGGATCAATAAGTTCTTTTTTCTTTTAACAAAAAAAAAATGCTATTGTAGAGGTAAATGCTCAAAACTGGCTACTCCACCAGCTAAAAATACCTGCATTGTTTTCCCTTCAGTAGCTGCTACTTCTGTTTCCATACTCTGCTTCTTCCTTCTTTAATACTGTCTCCACCAGGTCTATATCACATCAGCGAACGCTAAAAAAAGCGAACGCTGATATATCGAACTTTGAAGTCCAAAAGCTGAAACCAGCAAAGGAATGGATCAGCTAATTTTTTCACTGGTCAGCTAATTTTTTCCCAGGGAAAAAAATCACTGGGCTGTTCTCCAGGCTATGCTGTTTTCTCCACTGTGGTGCGATCTCAGAGTTGGTATAGTTAAGTTGAGTGAATTCCCCTCACTTAATTTTCACTGTATACGCTTTTTTTTTTTTTTTTTTTTTTGATCAGCGAATTTTTTTCCCTGGGAAAAATTTTGCTGATCCATTTCTTCGCTGTTTTTAGATTTTGGACATTTGAGTTCGACATAACAGTGTTCGCTATTTTTAGCATTCACTGTTATGATATAGAGGCTTCTCCACCATGTCATTCCATCTTACTTTATCTCCTTTCTTTGGCTCTGCCTGGTTTATCAGATTTACAAATACTGGTGTCTCCAGTCCTTGGTTTTCTAACTCTGTAACATTTATATTTCATCCTTGGATGACTAGGACAAACTAAAATTATAACATTTTAATGCAAAAAACTGAACCAAACTGAGCACTTTTGTCCTCAAAAATTCATAAAGGACTTCATTAGAGCTGAAAAAAGCTGGCAGCAGCTCAACTCTTTATATATGCTTACCCATCAATTTGGTAATTATGTCATTACACAACATTTGACCATTTAAAGTATCAGACACAACCAAAGTAATTCAGTGTCAATACAACCAATCAAAGTAACATTAATCCTCTAAAATATATGTAAAAATATATATATGTAAAAAGAATAACATTTTTAGAAAATATTATCCCTATGTTTCAATACATTGGTGATAGAAATAAAATAATTTATGCCAGGTTTTACACAGGCATTCAACTGCAACTGCTAGGTCAAGGCTTTAAATTCTAAAAGTGTTTCAATATCACCCCCCTCTCTGTTGTCAATTTACCTTATCAATTATCAAGAAAATAAATTTGTTAAATGTGGGACAGTTAGTAGCGTGACTACTCATGGCATTAGTAGCTCTTTTCTTTTTAATATCACGAACATGTTCCTTTATGCTGTCCTTCAACCTTCTATTGGTCTTCCCTACATAAAAGGCCAGACAGGAGGTACCACTATTAATAATTCATGATTTCTTCTGCCTTTCAGTCGATACATATTAGGTAACATAACTGTTTCAAACTTCATTTGTCATATTTTATTAATATTTTATAGTCTGCATTATTCACTGTAATCAGCCTCCAGTTTTTTTATCCTAGTTCTCCTGTTTCCATATAGACCTTCTAATTTTTATTTTACATTTATTTTATTTTACATTTGTTGACCGGGCTAGTCTAGCTGGAGATATTTCCATTTTCAGTAGAGGCCCGGGGAGAAAAGCTCCACATACTTAATAATAATATAGAAAAAACAAAGCAATACGAGGCAATGCCACATACATTAGGAAGGAATTAACGTAACATTGTACAGTAAACCATCGGGATAAAAATGTGGAAGATAACATTTACATAACATTTGTTGGCAGAGTAGTAATGTAAAGGAAGAGAGAGAAGAGAGGTACAGGCTAATAGTAGAGTATTAGTCAGGGTTGCAGCAAGGGCATAACCATTGAAGTTTTAGGTGATTTTTAAGATTAAGTTTGAAGAGGGGAAAGGAGGAAATAGAGGTTAGGTTGGGTGGCAGCATGTTCCATTGCTTACCTGTGGTGGTGGAGAACAAGGAGTCACCAGCCAAGTTGTTAGATTTGGGTATATAAGCTAGGAGTTTATTAGAGGAGCGTAGGGAATGAAGATTATTATAGGATGTTATAAGATTGTTTAGTGTAGGTGTGTTGTTAGGTAGGTAGAAGATTTTGTGAGCAGTTGTTAGTTGAGAGAGTAGCAGAGCATTTTGCAGTTCAAGCTAGTCTAGCTGATGTAGGTTAATGCAGTGATGGGTTCTATAGGGCTTACCAGTTACAAACCTTGCAATACTGTTGTAGGCTTTGGTAAGTTTGTTGAGATTGTTTTGCTTTAAATTGGTGTAAATGGGAGAAGCATAGAGGAGGGTAGAGAGTAAATGAGAGTGGGCAACGGTAGTTCTTGCTTTTGGGGCGAGGAAGGGTCTTATCCTATACAAGGAGCCTAATTTTCTGTTAACGGACTTAATGGTGTTATTAATATGATTGTCAAAAGTGAGTTTATTGTCTATTGTAACTCCTAATAACTTACAGGTTATTTCAGGTGATATAAGGGTTCCATTACTAGCTAGGATGGAGAAGTGTATGGGAGGGGTCTTGTTGTTAGGAGTAATCAGAAGTAATTTGTTTTTGGCATTCAAGAGTAAGCACCGGTTTTGGAACCATGTTTCTACTATGGAGAAGACAGTTTGGCTTAGAGATTTCAGCTCAGGGAGAGATTTTGCAGAACAGATGATAGTAGAATCATCAGCATACTGTATGCAGGTGGATTGAGGAATAGCTACATGAAGATCATTTATGAACAGAGAGAAGAGAAGGGGTCCTAGAATAGAGCCTTGAGGAACTCCTAGTAAAACAGGGAGATATGAAGACAAGTGATTTTGCCACAAAACAGCTTGTTTTCGGTTGCTGAGGTAAGACTTGAACCAAAGGATAGAATTAGAATCGAGAGAGAGGGATTGTAGGGTATTTATAAGTAGGGAGTGATTGACCATGTCAAAGGCTTTTGACAGGTCAATGAAGAGTGCAGATGAGAGGTAGTTATTGTTCCGGTTGGTGTTAATAGTATTGGTGAAAGATAGAAGGGCAGTGGTGGTGCTGTGAAAGGGTCTAAAGCCATGTTGGCAGCTGGCCAGGATATTATTTTTAGTTAGGTAGTCTATTAGCTGACGATGGATACATTTCTCCATGATCTTAGCTAAAGGTGAGAGTAGTGCTATGGGCCTATAGTTGGAGTACTCATTAGAGTTGCCTCCTTTATGTAAGGGAATGATGTGGGAGATTTTCCAAAGATTGGGGATAGTGCTTTCAGAAATGGTACGGTTAATGAGAATAGCTACAGGATGAGCAATTGCTCTGGCTGCAAGTTGAAGGTATTCAGCTGGAAGGTTGTCATCAGAGGGTGTACAGGGTTTTAGCTTGTGAATTAGTTTCTGGATAAAGGAGATTGAGATGGGTTTTATCTTGAAAATAGGAAGATTGTCATGTTGGGAATTAGGTAGGTTAGTGTTTGTAGAGGTTAGCTGTGTGGCCAGGGTTTGAATGGTCTCTGTAAAATAGGTATTGAAGGCATTGGCAATTTCTAGATTGGTTTTGTTTTCTGACTCTAGGGGTGGAGGGGTACTAGAATGTCCGGGCTGAAGAAGGTTATTAATGGCAGTCCAAAATTTTTGTGGATTCTTAGTGTGAGACTGTTGAAGTTTACTGTAACAGGCTTTTTTGTCAGAGAGTATGGCTTTTTTAGTAGTATTACGTAGTTGTCTAAAGTTCAGGTGTTCTGAGACATCTCTAGTTGCTCTCCATTTAGCCCAGGATTTGTTTCTTATAAGTATTTTTTGTTTTGTGTCTTTTGAGAGCCAGGGAGCAGATTTGAACTTTATCCTGATAGATCTTTTGGGTGCGTGGGTATCTAGTATTGTTAAGAATTTGTGGTTAAAGTAGCTGACAGCTTCGTCTAGTGGGAGGATTTTTAGGGGGTTCCAGTTGCAGGCATTTAGTTCCATTTGAAATAAGTCAGGATTAAAATGTTTTTTGGTTCTGGCAGTAATAAACTTGGGAGGTTTATTTATGCCGTTTTTATGCCTGATGATATACGTGGGCAAATGGTCGCTGATATCATCTGGCAGGGTTCCTACTTGATAGATTTGTCTTTGTTTATTGACTAGAATCCAGTCTAGGATGGTCTCTTTGTTGTTAGGTTTGTTGATTCTAGTAGTGGTGGTAATAGTTTGTTTAAAGTTATGTAGGTTGATATAAGAAGAGGGATTATCATTGTTGATACTATACCAGTCAGTGTTGAGGTCTCCTAGAATAATAGTTTCTTGTGGGTAGGTTGAGGAAATCCAGGACAGGGTATCTTCTATATTAGTAATGATATGGCCAGGGGGTAGGTAGATGCAGAATATATATATAGCTTTGTTGGAGTTGATTTGAAATTTAGAGATCAATATTTCAGCTGAGTTATCTTGGGTTGGGTTATGGGGTATAGGGGAGATAAGAAGATTGTTTTTAAAGAGTAAGGCCACTCCACCTCCTTTACGTTTTAATCTGTCATTTCTTAGTATGTTATATCCTGGTGGGGTTATTTCATTGTCAGTTGTTGTAGGTTTTAACCATGTTTCTGTGAGGCAGAAAATATCAAATGAGTAAGTACTGAGAAGGGCATGGAGATGAGTTATTTTATTGTTTATGCTTCGAATGTTAAGATGTCCAATTTTTAAGGAGTTAGGAAAATTAAATAGGGTATCAGGGGAGTTGGGTGGAGAATGTGTAGCAGATGAAAAGTTAGGTTTAGTTGGGCCAGGGTTAGGGTGGATGTCACCAGCTTGTAAGGTGGAATATTTGAGAGCAAGTATGTGGCTGTGATTAAGGATGGGTGGGATTTTTATTTTTTTTACTGCAAGGTGGTTCAGTTTTATGGGAGTAAGTCTGTGGTATTTAGCTTGTAGGTAATTGGAGGTGGAGGTGATATTGATGTGGGCTTGGGCTAGTGAGTTGTTAAGGGTAAGTGTTTGTTTTTGTGAGTAGTTATGCAGGTAGAGGTTTTTTGTTTCAAATAAGGTGATTAGATAAGTGGTGGTAAGGACTACTGCAATTGAAGTTAAGAGTATAGCCATTTGTAGGGTGTGTCTGGAAATAGTTATCATGATTCAATGTGAGTAGATGTATTAGATTTAGAGCTAGATTATAAATAGGCAAAATATCAAAGTAGAGAGACTTGGTGTGAGGTTATGTCACAGTGCCTGAAGTGGGAAGGAGTATAGAGCAGGTGACACTGTGGAGGGAAAGAGAGTATTTGAGAGCAGATGTTGGGATTGTATGTGAAGTGGTAAAGGTTAGTTTAGGAGGTAGAGTATAGTAGAGATTGGAGAGTAGGAAGTGAAATGCTGTGATAAGTTAGGTTAGTGGAAGTGGTAAAAAGTGTAGATACAAATGGAAAGTAAGAGATAAGGAACTAATACTAGGTAGGGTAAGAACTAAGAATGTAGTGGAGTGAGTATGAGGCTTACAGTGGAAATATGAGGGTGGAGTAAGCTATTGCTGGGTGGGTGTGTTTGGGTAAGAGTAATTGGTTTCAAGTTGTAATTGGGTGTTAGAAAAGAGGGGTGTGGTCATAGAAGTATAAGGGTAGGACCACTGGGGGGTGGGTGGGAATTGGGGGTAGGGTAGGGGAGCAGAGTGAGCCCGCAGGGCGAACGGAGCGGGTAGAAATAGTGAAAGAAAAGAGCAGGAGTGGAATCAATCAGTCAAGATATAAGAGAGACTAAGTAGTGTACTTTTGGAAGGGTGAGTTAGTGAAGTCTGGGGAGAGAGTAAGGGGATACTCTGAGTTACAAGTCTAGAGGGCAGAACAAACTGCAAGGGGAAATATATACCTAAAAGAAAATAGTAGTATTTCAGTCTGAAAGAGCTAACAGTTGGTACAGAATTGGACAGGAGAAAACTAGAGCGTTGGATGCTGGTAAGCCGCTGGCAGACACGAGGCAGGGCCCTATCCTAGACCACATACAAACACCACACAAAAGTTTGCAAGATAGAGGTGTAAATACATACAGCAGTCTTTAGGCAGACACTAAGTGTGCTTCAGAAGGTTTGTTAGGGTCCAAAAATGCCATGATAGCTTCAAAAGTTGGGAGTTTCACAGGGCAGGAACCACACCAGGTGAGCAAAGGCACACACACAGCAACAGAGGACAGGCTGATATAGCAGTCTTTAGGCAGACACTAAGTGTACTTCAGAAGGTTTGTTAGGGTCCAAAAATGCCGTGATAGCTTCAAAAGTTGGGAGTTTCACAGGGCAGGAACCACACCAGGTGAGCAAAGGCACACACACAGCAACAGAGGACAGGCTGATATAGCAGTCTTTAGGCAGACACTAAGTGTGCTTCAGAAGGTTTGTTAGGGTCCAAAAACGCAGTGATAGCTTCAAAAGTTGGGAGTTTCACAGGGCAGGAACCGCACCAGGTGAGCAAAGGCACACACACAGCAACAGAGGACAGGCTGATATAGCAGTCTTTAGGCAGACACTAAGTGTGCTTCAGAAGGTTTGTTAGGGTCCAAAACGCCGTGATAGCTTCAAAAGTTGGGAGTTTCACAGGGCAGGAACCACACCAGGTGAGCAAAGGCACACACACAGCAACAGAGGACAGGCTGATATAGCAGTCTTTAGGCAGACACTAAGTGTGCTTCAGAAGGTTTGTTAGGGTCCAAAAACGCCGTGATAGCTTCAAAAGTTGGGAGTTTCACAGGGCAGGAACCACACTAGGTGAGCAAAGGCACACACACAGCAACAGAGGACAGGCTGATATAGCAGTCTTTAGGCAGACACTAAGTGTGCTTCAGAAGGTTTGTTAGGGTCCAAAAACGCCGTGATAGCTTCAAAAGTTGGGAGTTTCACAGGGCAGGAACCACACCAGGTGAGCAAAGGCACACACACAGCAACAGAGGACAGGCTGATATATTGATACAAGGTGATCAGGGATGAAGACACTCGCCTGTGAGAAAGCCAGCAGCTTTACATATACTAATTTTCTGCACCCCATTCTCAAACCATTCATTATATATATTTCAACAAGAATGTTCTCTGTTGTTCATTAAATATTTCATAGATAGCATAACCTATGCCATCCTTCCTGGTGATGGGCCTACTTTTAGTACCTTAAGCACACTATCTAATTCAATCAAAGTGATCTTACTTTGCAAACTTTCAATTGGTTTTGCAGAAAAAAAATTCTTTTCAACCTAAA
Organism: Protopterus annectens; assembly: GCF_019279795.1. Lineage (NCBI taxonomy): Eukaryota > Metazoa > Chordata > Ceratodontiformes > Protopteridae > Protopterus > Protopterus annectens. The sequence goes on from NC_056737.1 coordinate 35,886,851, forward strand.
CATAAACCTCATTGATATTAACTTCCATGGTATCCATAATATCTTTTTGATTGTAGTTTATTTACCCTTTCTCATTTTTCAATTCCTTATAACACAATTGTCATATTTTACCACTTTTGCAAGGTGTGGAGATGCCTGTTCCTTCTCTCCCATAACAAAATATGTTAATTTATACAATAATTCTTCAGCTTTCTTTTTATTCTCATAAATCTCCCTTTCTTTACAGAAGATTTGACTGGCATTTTCTTCCAAACTATTCAACATATTTTCTCTAATCTATTCTTACCCTTTTTTCTCATCTTTCTTTAGCTGCAATTCCAGCCATGGGTATACAGTTTTGTATTTTTCTTTAAGTATAACACATCACTAAGTCCAAGACTTACAAAAGTATAATGTTCTATCCAAAATTATAAACCAAATTTGAAAAAGTGAGTAATGGATAGCACAAAAAACAACCAGGAATGAAAAATAAATAATGCTCTCCAAGATCCATAGCCCCACAAAAACATCAGGGAAGCCCAAAGTACTCACTAATAACAGTTTTATTTATTCACAGTTGAGCACAGATTAAGAATAACCAAATGCACTTTCATCACTACACAATCTTAAAGGGACTTAATCAGAATTGCAATATATCAGAAATCAAGTGTTTAAATACTTCATTACACAAATCATGTGCTCAATTGCATTCATTGAAAATTAAAAATATTTACTAATGTAGACTTTAAAAATGATGTGTGCATCAATATCAGAAATAAAATATAATAAATTTAGTAGATTTTCAGATAGTGGGGAAAGGAGTAATCTTTTCTTAGAAAAAGTTTTGCATTAACCAATGAAATTAAAAACACTTAATACAGTAAAAACATAAAATTAAAACATTCTTCAACTCACAGTTTAGCATCTTTCAACTTCAGCACAAAGTTAATTGAAACATGTTCATTCAAACCAGTTGGGATGGTTGCATTTAATGGCAGCTGTCAGAACAACTCTCTGTTATAGTATTCCATTCCTGTACCCTAGGATCCTTTGGGCTATTGTGGCCTCTCTGCTTTGCCAGCACCCCCTGGTTACTTCTTTAAACAAAGGAATCTAGTAGCTGAGTGTCTTTATACCAGATAAGTGACTCTCTGTTTTGTAACAGTTAATTTTTCATTTGTTTTAACTGTAACCAAGTTATTTTTGTTCCTTAGCTAAAATCAGATTATTATTTTTTTAAAACTAGCCAAATAAGCACCAGCAGTAAATACATAGCTACAGTGGGAGTTTGACTTGTACAGTGTACATGGTGCAACAGGCAGCACATTCATCTTTGGTGCAGAATGCTGTGTGTTCTTTTCCCACACCAGGTAAATCAATTACTGACACTGCAGTGCAGCAAAAGAAGGGTGCTGCGCTCCTGAGTGTGTTGCCCCTTGAATGAGATATTAAACCAACGACCCATCTGCTTGAGTTGGTGGTAGCTCATGTGGATATAAAACATCCCATGGCACTTACCAAAAAGAGTAGAGGAAGATCCCTGATGCTTGGCCAAATTTCTTCTAATAGTATAAATACTATCTCGGGTCTCCCCTTAAAAGAGGCTACTAGACTAACCTGGTCAACAAAGGACAAGTAAATTTTAAAAAAAATACTTTGCCAGCAGGGTGTCTACTTTGAACTGGTTTGTAACAGTACTCTTTTGACTGGAATACTCTTAGTTTATTAATTCTATATATCACTGTATGTTTTAGCTAGTGTTGACCTCTCTGCATTGGGAATGATACCTCTCAACTGTGCAGATATTTGCAGAATGTCCAGATTTTTGCCTTGTATTTTTGGTCTATTACTCATAAAATTTTGGTTTTCTGACAAATTATTGGCAAATCATTGAGGACTGAAGTCAAAAAATAATGACAGACACTTGAGTTGCAGACTTCATATCCTTCAGAAAATTCATGCTACTGTAAAACCTGCTATTCTATCCACTCTCTATGTTTGTAAAAGTAATCTTTAACAATTGCCCCTATTTTTGGGCCTTTGCCCCCCCCCCCCCCATTATTAATGGCATTTTTTTCAGATTTCTTACTCAAAGAGGTTAAGAGGTATGTTAGGAACCCCTCCTGGTTACACCTTTAAACACAGGCATATACCTGCTGGGTATACCAGGTAAATTAGGAATACATGCAGCTTTTGATAGAGTAAACTTACACTTTCTCTTTAATATACTGCCTTTATATGGTTTTCCTCAAGAATTCATTAAAATGATCTAGGTTCTCTATCAGAAAGCTTCTACCACTATACAGGTAAATAAACTTATAACTAACCCTATACTCTTATCCAATGGTACAAGACAAGGCTGTCCTCTTTCGCCATACTTATTTAATCTTTATCTAGAGCCCCTCTTTCTGTTTATTTCACAAAAAAACTTTTATCATATTCCCAGAATCCACAATACAAATTTTATATACTTGGCCTTTGCTGATGAATTAAATATATACTTCTAACTCCCCACTACTGACCTCCCAAAAATACTTAAAGTTATTGATAAGTTCTCGGTAGTTTCAAATTATAATTTAAATTTAAACAAGTCACACATATTTTCCCTCAATCCTATAGGACATAAAGAATTGTACTTTCCTATGAGTGAGATCAAAATAAACTACCAGATAAAATATGTAGGAGTAATATTTACTTCAGACTTCAAAGATATTATAAGCAATAACCTACTAACTACATAGACTAGTATTCAAAATGATATGGATAGCTGGAAGAACATTAATATGTCTCTATTCTCAAAAGCTAATGTTGTCAAGATGAATTTTCTACCAAGAATACTCTTTCAATTAAATGCTACCTTTTCAAATATTTCCCAAACCTTCCTTGCCATGGAAAAAGCTATGTCAAGATTCTTATGGTATCCCAAATCTACCAGAATTAAATATGCAAAACTTGTACTCGCCAAAGATAAGGGGGGATTGGGGTTACCTGATTTTAAGCTTTACTATAGTATAATTACTGTATACAGACTAATTCAAATAATAAACTATGACTCATATATAAATACTTGGACACCCCAGTGGACCAAAATCTGGTATGAACAGTTGAAATCCCTTGGCTGTAATATCAAATCCTTACCATTCTTGAATTTAAACCAGTCTAGCATATACACGAAGAATTTACACCCACTAATTAAAAACATGATTCTTACAACACAGAAACTATTTAAATCATTGCAATTAGCTGACGCTTTTGCCCTTATACAACCATTACACCTAAATCCTAATTTACTAATAAATAATAAACTAGCAAATCTAACAAACTACCCCCTGATAAAAGACTACACAATATGGGATATATACCAATGGAAAGACTCTAACACTGGGCAAATGAGACTTGAACTCAAACTTCCTATGAAATATAGTATTATCCTTAACCAACTTCATCATCTTATAAATACTGAATTCTCAGAAATACACACTGACTTACAGAACATAGATTTAGTTAAATTAATACTTGAAAATCTTGCGATTAAAGGGAAAACAATTTCTAGGACTTATAAAATTGTAATGAGTGCAAAACATCAGACTTCTTTATTATTTTCAAACTATTGGCAAATGAAAAATCAATCACTGACTGAAGAAAATAAGAAACTAGCCATTGAAAATACAATCAAATTCATTCCTTTCAAGAAGCTGTTATATACACAAATTATGGTAAATAACAATCTATATTATACCTTATCTAAATTAAATAAATTCAATCCTAACTTTTCGCCTATATGTCCCCATTGTCCGGATCAAACAGCTGATATTTTACATGTCATGTGGAACTGTACTAAGATACGCAACTTATGGTGCTCCTTGAGAGTAAGATTAGAGAAGATGGGATATGAAAAATCAACCCTTACTTGGGAGACAGCTATATTGTACATTAATATCAATCAACTCCCAAAAATATTAAAACATGTCTTTATTACGATGTGTGCCCTTATTAAATTATTTATTACAAAGAATTGGAATGTCATGTCACCAATTACATGGGAAAATTTTAGCAATCTTGCTATCAAATATATCTCATTTCACAAATTAATTTATTCAAAAACAAAAAACAAACGCTATTACCAAAATATTGGGTTTACTTGCTAGATATAATTCTTGACAAATAAAATTTGCCTACAAATTATCATGAAAAGCTAACCTTTAAATAAGAAATTAATGTAGTATAACCAGTCTTTCTTGCATCTTCTCCCTTTTCTTAGTATATGTGTAACTAGATATTTTCCCTAAACATACAAATAAATGGTTAAATTTCTATTTTTACTTTATATATAGACTATCCCCATTCTGGGGCGGCCACGGTGGTGCAGCGGTTAGCGTTGCTACCTCACAGCAAGAGGTTCTCCGGTTCGATTCTCGGCTGGGGTGCCTTCTGTGCGGAGTCTGCATGTCCTCCCTGTGGTCGCGTGGGTTTCCTCCGGGTGCTCCGGTTTCCTCCCACATCACAAAGAAATGCAGTAGGTGGAGTGGAAACTCTAAATTGGCCCTAGGTGTGAATGTGTGCATGTGTGTGCCTTCTGTGGAAGGTTGGGCACCGGGCTGGCAACTCGACACCTTAAAACTCCACTGCCAATAATGAGCGGACAGATGATCCGCTGTGGTGACCCCTAACCAGGAAAAAGCCGAAAGAAGAAGAAGAAGATATAGACTATCCCCATTCTAACTATACCTTATGAGACCAAATGAACATAAGAATTCTCATACTTTACTTGACGATGTAGTGACTTCTTGTGTATATATATATATATATATATATATATATATATATATATATATATATAAAATTTTCTCAGAACTCGATTGCTGTCTGTTTTCTTTAGATAGGTATTTGTATTGTATATTTGTGCTTTTGAGTTACCGTATTGTTGTTATTATTTGAAAAAAGAAAATTGAAATAAAGAGATTTTGGAAAAAAAAAGGAATACATGCATATGATCGAATAGAACATAGCCGAACGTCTGAATGGAAATGTCGAATCTCACACAGGCGAACTGTCGGAATGTCGAACATAACACCGAATTCAACATTTCCAACTACTCAACCACCACAACAAGCACTACCATGGGTCAAGAAGGGGGGGGGTATTAGCCTGGCTGGCGTCCGATGTTCCTGGATTCGGAGTGTGAAAATACGATGTTGTGGAAACTTGGGTCACTGCCTTTGACATTTAGGACGTTGGACAACCAATGTTCAATTAAATACATGTATTCTGGTAAATTAATCTATTACTGCCCCTTGCTGTGGTTTCCTCAACCCTCCCTCCCTTTTTCAGTTATGGTTTTAAATAGCCAGTGTCTCTATTTCCTCCCTTTATGCTAACTACTAATGCCCCACTCCCCTTTTCACTGCTATTGTCAGTTGTACCCACTATTTAAATACTTCTACCCGCCCATTGTTTTCCATAGATCCAAATACTGATTGCCCACCCAGCCAACCAGTATTAGTCTTTGGAAACTGCCATTATTATAAATTCTCTCTGATGCATTTTAAACTGTTTGGCATTGTAGACTTGTAGTGCATTATTTTAACTTGCCATTGGTTTACCTAGCCTTAAGTCATCTTATTAGTAGTAACTAGCTACCTGTTTAAATTACTTGGATAGCATTGCACTTAGTACACCTCTGTGTTTTTAAATTAAGAGGACTGTTTAATCACCTATTAGCAATAGGTGGTAACCTGGTCTATCTGATTTGGGAAACACATGGGAAGGGATGTGAGTGTAGTCATTTATTTCTGAGCTCAATCTTACAGAACTCGGCAATGCTTGGTGACCTCTCCTGTAAATCCAAGGTGTTTCTAGGTCATCCAGAGTCATCCAGACTGAGATAAGGAACGTTACTGTATTTTTTACACTTGCACTTACTAATTTAACTGTTTTACTGTATTTGCAAAACACTTAAGCAACTGATTACCTGAAAAATCACTCATCGTGTCTGTTTGTTGGCTAGCTAATCTGCCTTGATTTAAATCACCTTACAGAAGTGTGATTTCGCCAGAGACTTAGCTGTTTGTTGTTTGCCTGTACTTAAGGGTTACTTTTGCCGTGCTTTTACATTAAGAATTTCCAGGGTCATCCATCTTTTGGTGGAAAATGTTTGCTTGGTTTCTCTGAGTTTATAAGCACTTCAGGGAGCTCAAAGTGTAGTTGTTTACTGGCCAGAGGGCATAGGAGGTTGATTGAGTTCCAGTTAACTGAGAGTTTACTGTATTTTCAGTTTTGTCTCCTGTTTTATAATATGAGTTCTGAATTGCACAGACTTTTTTTTTTAATTCAGTCCTTGTCCTACAAAAATATAATTGTTCTATGAGTAAATGTAATTTTTCTTTTCAAATTCATTTAGGAATTTATGCAGCAAAAATTAGTTTAAAATGTAATGTCAAAGAAGTCTTCTTTTCCTGAATGAATAAAAGACCTAATGGCCTGACTAAATTGTCCCTGAGTACTGCCCTACAGAAGCATCATTTCTATTTCTTAGTCTCACAGTGTTCCTTTTTATCAAGAAAAGCAATTTCAGTACCCTTTTCTTGGCTTTTATTACAATAACCACTTCTGAAAAAGTGTTACTTGTACTCTGAAATGATTCTTCTCTTCCAATAGCTTTATCAAAAACTTGTTTCTGTTCCTCATTTTCAGTAAAAACATGATCTGCCATCTTGTCTCTTCTTACCCTCAGTTGCTATCTTCTTTCATAGACCAGAGCCTGCGGTCACTACATCTGACCACGATATTGCAGGAGCTCTGCCACAAGGCCCTACAACTACAAGTTTACTGAGAATTTTGTCTGTGCTTAATAGCCTGCAATCACTACATCTGACCTTGATATTGTAGTAGCTCTGCCACAAGGCCCTATACCTACACGTTTACTGCAAATTTTGTCCGTGTTTTGTCCGATAAGCATATCTGTTATGAAGAACCTTGGTTTTGTATTACCTTTAATTATTAAATACACACCTGATCTGTGACTGAAAGTCTCTGTGAAATAGTCCATGCGCTCTAAGGACCTCTAACTAAGTTGGCCACTGTCCCCTTTTCCTTCACAGGTAAACTATATTGCATATGCCAGTTATTTAGTCTCAGGAAAGAACAGACAACTTGTTTTACTAGCATCTCTTTGTTAATTGCTTTGTTCTGGCTATAAACTGATTGCTCTCAGTTGTAAAATTGACCTGAAGGTGGGAAGAGATGATGGCAAACTAGTCTCTTCCTTATTTTTAGAGTTGTATAAAGCCTTCAAATCAGTTTGTCACAGCAAATTTCTACTTCAAATGTTCTCACTAGGTTTGTTTCAGCCCAACCTTCTGTGGTTCAAAAGCTACCTGTCAGTAAAATGGCACTCCATGCTGTCTCTTTATCTTCCAGTCACTACCAGTGTATCACAATGCTCGATCCTTTGTGCCCTCTTCTTTGACATTTTCACCAACACCCTCTATACTTCCACACAACAGACCACCCTATTATAATATGCAGATGACTCTACTGTCATTTGCAACATCTGACAAGATGGTATATCTCCAAAAAATTACTCAGGAAGCTTTAACAGCAACTGAAACATAGCTTTGTAACTCACAACTCATGTTCAACCCAAAAAAAGACCAAAATGCTATTTTTTCCTCAAAATCCTCTCTCATGAAAAAACAAAAAAAGTAAAGTACTCTCTCTTGATAATACAGCCATTCATAGGTTCATAGGTTGGTACTAGGCTATCGGCCCCAGGGTCTATACATAACAATTCTCTGGCTATTTCTTCCCACACTATTTACTTCCCTGGACCCCTGTCTAGCAGGGCGACTGATGTGATCCCCGGGGTGAATTTCCTTTCACTAATCTATGAACCTATGAACCTATGAATACCATCCAATCATCAAGGTTCCTTTTGAAGAGGGCCAAAGAGGTGCTATGCTGGACACGTATGGACAGTCTATTCCAGAGTCTGGGGAGTCTCTGGGTCAGGAACCTATCCCTCCAGCATGTTTTGTTTATTGTGATGACAAGATTTAGATCCCTGGAGCATGTAGCTCTGAGGGATTGGGATTTCTTTAAGTGTAGCATGTCCAACAGCTCTGGGTTTGACATGACCTTGTATGTTAAGCAGAGGTCGCCTCGGAGTAGACTATATGTGACAGAGTATAGCTGGAGTTTTTTAAGGCGGTCAGCATAGGGCATCTGCTTTAGGCCTGTGATTCTTTTAGTGAGGTATTTTTGCAGCCTTTCCAGTTGTTGCAGATGTCTTGAGAGGTACATACCAAATGGGGTGTTGTATTCTATAATGGGTCTAATGAGGGATGAGTACAGTGGGACAATGACCTCCTTTATCTGGATGAAAAGCCCTTAGTGATGAGGTGTGCCATATAGAAGGGTTTCCTGACTGTTGTGGCGATGTGGTTATTGAAGGTGAGACCACTGTCCACCTGTGTCCCTAAGTCTCTTATCACACTTTCGTTGTTTAGTGTACTGCCACCTATGTGATAATTCACAGTTACATGTTTTTTCTCAAAGGGGATTACTATACAATTTTTGGCATTGATGTTGAGCTCATGGCTCTGGCACCAAGCATCTGTTTCTATAAGGCCCTTTTGTAGAGTAATTTGGGTATTCATTAATGGCTCCCAGTTTGCAGTCATCTGTGAACTTTGTTAGCCAGAGTCCCTTAGTGTTGGCCTGTACTTCAGAGAAGTAGATGTTAAACAAGAGAGGTCCCAGGACTGAACCCTGAGGTACCTCCACGGCTCTGGAGACTGATTCGAAGAAGTCAGTAAAGTTCAGGAGACAAGATCGGCCCTTCACGAACCCAAACTGGGTGGGGTCCAGTGTTTTAAGGTTGCCAATGTCTTTGTTTATAAGTTCCATGATAATACATTCCATGGCCTTGCAGATCAGGCTCGTCAGACTGATGGGGCGATAGTTCCCAGGATCCAAGCTGGATCCCCCCTTGTGGAGTGGGATAACTGTAGCTGTGCGCCACTCAGTGGGCACAAAGCCTGAGGTGAGGGTATGATTAAACATGGCACTTAGGTGAAGTGCCAGTTCATTTTGTAGTTCATGTAGTACACAGCCTGGGATGTCATCTGGTCCCATGGATGCTGTATTCTTAGCTTTGGAGAGTGCGTTTTTTACCTGTGTGGCCATTATTACCAGAATCTGGCATTCTTCCAGTATTGAGATGGGCCATTTAGGGGGTGGGGGGGTGAAGATGGCACTGAATCGATCTGCCAGGATATTGGCAATATCCTTGGGATCAGTATATTTAATGCCGTTGTGTTGTAGCTCAGAGCAGATCTGAGCATTGCCATTTAGATTCTTGACATAGTTATAGAATGCCTTGTGGTTGTCTTTGGAATCTTTGGCTATTTTATTTTCGTAACTAGCTTTGGAGGATGTTATGAGGGATCTCAGCTTCTTACTGAGGCTGGTAAGGGAGTGTTTTTGCATCCTGGGATTTTCTTCTTTTCAGCAACAGTTTTTTTCCTTTTGTCGTAAAGTTTGTTTATGGCAGGGGACCACCAGATTGACTTCCTTTTTTTGGAGGAGAGCATCTTGGTTTTATTTGGGATGGCATGATTCATGCATGAGTGGATGTGCTCTTACAATGCCTTAGTGTTGGACTCAGCAGTCGAACTTTCAGTTCCCGTCTGCATGGGTGTCATGAAGTTTGTAACTTCTGATTTGAGTAGCATGAAGTTGGCCTTGGAGAAGTTTTTTATAGAGATTTCCTTACTGGGGGGGTGGGGGTGGGATGTGGATGTTAAGGGTGATTAGCTTATTGTCTGACCTGACCAACGAGGGGGTGACCATAGTTGTGGAGAATCGATTTCCAATGTTGGTAATGACCAGGTCTAGGATATTGGAGGCCCTGGTGGGACTATTGGAGCAAACTATTAAGAGTGATAGTGAATGATAATCTTACATTCATCCTTAATATACAAAATGGTATAAGAAAAACCTCATCAAAAACTAGGGATGCTTTACACAGCCAAAAACTTTCTCACAGATGCAACTAAAACTACACTTGCCACTACTTATTTCCTCCTCATTCTTCTTTATTGCACTCCCATCCTTACTAACCTCCAGACTTTACAAAATTAAAACTTGAACAATGCTATAGCAAAGTTGTTAAATTTGCAGCACACATCCCTTTCAAAACCCACCACTGTACAACACCGAAAAACCTTAATTGGTTAGAACAACCACATCAGCTAACACATACTCAACTTCTTACCACCTATAAAATTATCCAGAATCAGTCTGCCTGTACAGGACTAAAAAACATTCTACGCAACTAAGTTCCCAGCCGGTCATTGTGAAGCAGTGACCAAAAACAACTGCCCGTCTATCAACCTAGCAAATCTGCTGGGCATTGTCTGTACAAGGTTACTAAGGCCTGGAACTCCTTACCTGTATCCACCAGGTTAATACTCTCCCTCACATCTTTCAAAACCAATCTGAAAGACTTCTTAGCTAAAATCTGTTTCTGTTCTTGCTCAAAACCAGGATAAACTATATCCCTAAATATGAAGAAGTACCTTATCATTACTTATACCCCCTTACTCTCACTTCTTCACCTACTTCCTTACTGTTATCTAATTCTCCTCCCTGACTTTCTCTCAAAATATATCATAAGCCTATTTTTCCCTCACTTAATATTGCAATTCCTATTTCTCTTCAAACTGTTTAAAACTTCTGTAAATATTAAATTATTGTCATATAACTTTTATTGATTCCTAACCAATGTTTTTATATTATGTCTAATTTTATACAATTATTAAAACTGCAGATGATTTTGTTTTATTTTTGAGGATTAGGAAAACCAAAACCCTTTTTCCGCCTGGCTGAAATGGTGCAGTTGAAAATAGACTAAATGATGTATCAAAACAGTAATCCCAACAGTTTATTCAAAACAAATCGGTCAAACGATTTCTTCTAGGAAGCCTGGACTTCATCAGAACCAATTAAACATTTCAAAGACCCCCATTTAAAAAGTGTAGAACAACCAATCAGAAACACTTAACCCATACATTTGATAACAATTTAAAATGCCACAAATAAATTAATTAGTTTATACAAACAGTATAAATATATTACATTAATAATACAATTGTAATTCAAAGTGCCAAAGCTCGAAATTTTAAAAATGGCATAATGGAAATATATTCATTAATACCAGGGGCGTGGGCAACATTTAATCTTATTTGCCATTTCATTTCGGCTCTTTCAAGTGTATTGGCCCAATCACCCCCCCTCCCCCAAAATCCATATAAACAATTTCTAAAATGCCAAATAAAAATCTTGTACAACCTGGATTACTATTTAAATGTCTAAAAAGGGCATTATTTGTGTTTTTCTGTCTAATGGCGTATAAATGTTCATACATTCTTCTACGGAGAGTCCTTTCCATTTTCCCTATGTAAAAACTAGAACAATGTTGACATATTGCCAAACAGACACAACCCTTAGTTCCACAATTGCCCACAACTGTTTTCACCCTTACACCAAATTCACCAATATACAATAGTGAATCCTTAAGAATATATTTACAATAATTACAATGCCCAGAACCAGTAGTGCCTTTGTCGATCACACCTTTGAACAAAATAGTATGTTCAAACAAAAATTTTAAGTTAACATTAGTTTTAAACATGGTTTGGATTATTCCCCAAAACTGACTGAAGTTCTTTATTAGCCCTGAGCAAAACCCAATTCTTACATAAAATGTCCTTGACTTTTTGGCTATAACTACCAAAAGTTAAAACCATACTACTCACATATCCATCAGACTTGACTGTCTCCCCACGAGTCTCCACTCTCCCCACAAATAATGCCCTTTTCAGACATTTAAATAGTAATCCAGGTTGTACAAGATTTTTGTTTGGCATTTTAGTAATTGTTTATATGGATTTTAGGGGGGGTGATTGGGCCAATACACTTGAAAGAGCTGAAATGAAATGACAAATAAGATTAAATGCTGCTCACGTCCCTGGTTTTAACGAATATATTTCCATTATGCCATTTTTAAAATTTAGAGCTTTGGCACTTTGAATTACAATTGTGTTATTAATGTAATATATTTATACTGTTTGTATAAACTAATTAATTTATTTGTGGCATTTTAAAATGTTATCACATGTATGGGTTAAATGTTTTTGATTGGTTTTTCTACACTTTTTAAATGGGGGTCTTTGAAATGTTTAATTGGTTCTGATGAAGTCCAGGCTTCCTGGAAGATAGCCCTTGACCAATTTGTTTTGAATAAACTGTTGGGATTACTGTTTTGATACATCATTTAGTCTATTTTCAACTGCACCATTTCAACCAGGCGGAAAAAGGGTTTTGGTTTTCCTGGTTTTGTTTTTGCCTTTTTTACACCATTGGTTTGTCTTGGTCTGCTTACGGTGCATGCCTTGACTGTTTTGGTGCTTCGTTTTTATCCTTGAATTTGGAAGAGCCTATATATTATGGAAGGGCCATGGAGCAATATGCTTAATGACGGAAGCCCTACTATGACTTCATATGAGGATACAGCACTGAATAGTGGTAACCTTACTCAACTAATTATGATTCTTACACAGAAAGTGACATTGTTACAACAAATTGTTGATAACTTTAAAACAAAGACTGTTCCAACTTTAAGAACAGGTTCCCATAGTAAAGTGGAACCACGTGTGGAGAGTACTTGCAATCATTCATTTCTGGAATTTTTGAACTCCGGTTCAGTTAGACTGTCCCAATCGGAGATGCCATGTGCACAAGGGAGAGGAGCCACAAATGAATCCAACAGTGTGTGTAACTTATGGAACTGGTTAAATACTGATATTTTCAGTTTTTCAGATTCTTACTGTAAAATGATTGGTGGAAACATAAAAAACGGACTAAGGGATTTTGAAAGCATGCTCTCGAAGGTACGTAACCTCCAATGTGATAACGCATTCTTGAAGGTGTGTTTAAATAAAAAATGAGTACCTAGAGGGCTGAGGGTTTTCAGATTCCCTAATTGTTTAACTAAAGATGACATTGAATGTGAAGAATTGTTAGCTATGTTTGACAGACATGGGTTCAAACTCATAGAGTTCATCATTAAAATTAATAGTAAGAAAATTGATAAATTGTTAAATGATGTGGACAAATTGAATAATACAATTGTTAATGATGTGCACTATAATGATTACAGTGCTTGGTATGAGGGTATCTTTGAAAATGTTAAGAAACAGACTGATGTCAATATTAAAAGGAAGAAAAATAAACTGTTGAGGGATGAAGCTGAATATAAGGATAGATTAGCTTATCCCTTCCCTAAATTGTATTTTACTAACACGAGTGAAACAAGGCAACAAGGGAGGGAACAAGATAATGTTGGGAATCATAATGATAACGATTATTTAATGAATGAAGAAGAATCGTACAACCAAGGGTACCCACCTCTTAGGAGATCTGAAAGACTTATTAATAAGGGCGTTAGTTATAACAATACTAATAATAATTTTTTAGTGAGGCAGGGTCGTGGAAGGGGTTGAACCCCCTGAGGACAAGGGTGGAGAAGAGGGAGTTACAACCATTGAACAGTAATGTGACCGAGGGCATAACAGTTAATTATGAAGGAAGGCTTTTAAGCTTAGGAGGTTTTAATATTTTTAACTATTCGGATGAAGTTATTACTTGTGAACACTTTTCATTATTAAAGAAAGGGATGAAGTTTATCACAACTAGAAAGGAAGAGGCATTTCACATACTTCTGGAACTTAAGAACTATACTAGGAAGTTAAATTTAAAGTGTATTTTTAAGAATAGAAACACTAATGGTCCAAGTGAATGGGTAGAATTGCCCTCGCAGTTTAAGACAAAAGTTGTTACAACCCCCCGCTACACCCAGTTATAGCATCCTTCGAGGACGTTTGTACACAACAGATTTTTAAGTTGTACAATACTAGTAAAAGAGGATATTTTAACTTATCAGTTAGTGAAAGTAATGTTTTGGATAATATTAAGGGAAACACAAACATCAGGGTAATGAAGCCTGATATACATGGGGGTATCATCATTGTTAATAAAACGGATTACAATTATCACATCCTTGCTATGTTACACGATGAAGGGAAGTTTGTTGTGGCCTCTAAGAATGAGGTCAACATAGTCTTAGGTAAGATAGGTTTAATGTTGGATGACAGTTTATTTCTAGGTAGTATCAACAAAGCAATATATAACTTTTTGGATAACAAACACCCTGTTATACCTGTGGTCTTTGGAATTCCAAAGACACACAAGGATATTTTTGACCCCTCCCCCATGCAGGATCATCATCTTTTCCCGCTACAGCATGACCTATTCACTTGGTATCTTTGTTGATAGACTAGTGAGATCATTTTTAGTTCCTATTGATTATATTTTAAAGGATTCATGGGATTTCCTAACAAGGATTAAAAAGGAATTATATAGTGATACTTGTTCATTTTCCATTATTGACGTCAGTGATCTTTTTACGTCTATTCCACACAAAACTAGTTTAGAGCTATTTTATGATGCCCTTAAGGAGAAGACAACTTTAAACAATTCATTATTAAATTTTGTTATGGTATGTATGGACACGATATAAAAAAACTATTTTTTCTGTTTCGAAGGGGAGTACTTTAAACAGAATCAAGGGGTAGCTATGGGTTCTAGTTGCGCCCCTTTATTTGCCAACTTAGTTATGTAGAGTTGGGAGAAAAAAATATGTATTTAATATTGACTTTCAGCACAAATGGTCTTTGTATTTACGATTTCTGGACGATATTTTTATTTTGTGGAAGACTGATGGTTATGGTGAAAAGTTTAGTGAACATATTAACAGTATTTGTGATTATTTTAAGTTCACTTCCACACACAATAATGAAGAAATCAATTACTTGGATGTGACAATTTGTAAAGAATCTTTGTTGAAAGAATTTTCTTCCACTATATATAGGAAACCCACATTTTCTAATGATTATTTGGAATTTAGTAGTAATCACCTCTTTTCTATTAAAAAAAAGTATTGTTAAAGGCCAATTTATAAGAGTGGCCAGAATGTGTTCAACATTTAACAGATTTATTAGAGAGATGGATGTACTAACTAATTTTTTAGGGATAGAGGTTACCCTGAAAAACTTGTTTTGGATATGTATAAGATGGTGAAGGAGAATTGGCGGGCTAGGTATATTCCTCTATTTGGTAATTTTACGGAGACTCGTGGGGAGACAGTCAAGTCTGATGGATATGTGAGTAGTATGGTTTTAACTTTTGGTAGTTATAGCCAAAAAGTCAAGGACATTTTATGTAAGAATTGGGTTTTGCTCAGGGCTAATAAAGAACTTCAGTCAATTTTGGGGAATAATCCAAGCTTCATGTCTGAAACTAATGTTAACTTAAAATTTTTGTTTGAACATCCTATTTTGCTCAAAGGTGTGTCTGACAAAGGCACTACTGGTTGTGGGCATTGTAATTATTGTAAATATATTCTTAAGGATTCACTATTGTATATTGGTGAATTTGGTGTAAGGGTGAAAACAGTTGTGGGCAATTGTGGAATTAAGGGTTGTGTCTGTTTGGTGATGTGTCAACATTGTTCTAGTTTTTACATAGGGAAAATGGAAAGGACTCTCCGTAGAAGAATGTATAAGCATTTATACGCCATTAGACAGAAAAACACAAATAATGCCCTTTTTAGACATTTAAATAGTAATCCAGGTTGTACAAGATTTTTATTTGGCATTTTAGAAATTGTTTATATGGATTTTAGGGTGGGTGATTGGGCCAATACACTTTAAAGAGCCGAAATGAAATGGCAGATAAGATTAAATCCTGCTCACGCCCCTGGTATTAACGAATATATTTCCATTATGCCATTTTTTAAATTTAGAGCTTTGGCACTTAGAATTACAATTGTGTTATTAATATAATATATTTATACTGTTTGTATAAACTAATTAATTTATTTGTGGCATTTTAAAATATTATCCCATGTATGGGTTAAATGTTTCTGATTGGTTGTTTTACACTTTTTAAATGGTGGTCTTTGAAATGTTTAATTGGTTCTGATGAAGTCCAGGCTTCCTGGAAGAAAGCCCTTGACCAATTTGTTTTAAATAAACTGTTGGGTTTTGATACATCATTTAGTCAATTTTCAACTGCACCATTTCAGCCAGGCAGAAAAAAGGGTTTTGGTTTTCCTGGGTCTGTTTTTGCCTTTTTTACACCATTGGTTTGTCTTATTTTTGAGGATTGTAAAATGATTGTTCTTTAAAGTGTTTTGTAGATATTTGGAGCTTTTCTGCCAGGGCCTGTGCTGAAAATGGGCTTCTACCCAGTCAGACTTTCCAGGTAATTAAATTTCAGTAAATAAATAAATAAATAAACAGGCAGATACATAAATCTCACCCCATGATACAGCATACTCATCTCCTGGTTCCTCCTTGTCAAGCAACTCAGGCAAGTTTTCTTTCTGCATTCTACCATCCTCTAGCTCTATTACTAGAGTGCTTCTCTGCATAGACTCAGTCTGAGATGCAGCTAAATGTTCCTTATTTGTATCATCCACTATAGTGACAGAATCAACTCCAGATGTCTCCACAACAGCATCTGCTACTTTATCCATCAAGATTTCTTTCTGTTCAGCATCCTTCTGCAGATTTTCAAACAGATTTACACTGCTCTCCTCCATGCTGTTACTTTGCTACTTTCCATCTTGGAGTTTTTCCAAGCACTAGTGAGTGCTCAAAAAGAGTAACAGCAGTTTCCTGATGCCCTGGCCAAACTTCTCCTAGTCAGAATGATTACCAGCTTGCTTCTCTCCTGGACAAAGGCCACTAGCCTAGTATGCCTAACCTGGCCAGCAAAGTGTACATAAATAGTTCTTCATTTTTTATTTCACCTATGACATTAAAGTGTATTATACTTTTGAAATCACATGACTTTATAATGTTGTATTCCTACCGTATATAAGGTGTATCTTTTTAGTGCACTTGTTATACATTTTTTCATCCTTAAAAGGAATGCTGGGTTTAACTTATTTTTTTTTCATGAACTGCCTTTGAATATTGTGGACTGTGTAATGTGGAACATTATTTTGTTATTGCCAGTTCTCCTTCTTTACAAGATAATGACTGTTCGAATTTGCGCTACTGCAGTTTTAATTATGGCCTAGGATTGGATTTTTGCGCTATCAAATGAGAATAGTGACTTGCATTGTTTACTAGTGTTGAAACAGCAGAAGGTATGGCTGCAGTTTCATACGTAGCTTTGGGAAACTCAGTAGCTGTTTCGGCAGCTATACACATGGCATTTTTGGAGTTTTCTAAAGTTCCTCAGAGATTGAGATGGTATACCTACTCTTCTTTGGGGCATGCGAATTGCAGTGGCTATTCGTACAATTTTAAATTTTGCAGTATGCAATTATTTGGATTGTCAGAGCCAGTGGTATACCTCTGTTTAACCTTTTCTGTACTACTGTATGACTCCAGAATTGGTATATGTAAATTAGGGGGTATGATGCACCAAAATTCTCTACATGGGTGGGTGTAAATGGCTTGTCCTACTAAAGAAAAACATTTTTTTAAGGATTTGAGTTACACTTTTTAGGAGTGAAGTTTTACAAAAGCATAACTCAAGCTTTTTTTTACTCAACTGAATAGAAGAGAAACAAACTGAAGTCTTTTATATAGTATTAAATTCTTAAAAAATTATTATGGGGCTAGAATTGGACCAGGATGGCAGTATTTGTTTAGTGGAACCTAAATTAGGTGAAACTCTTTCTTTGTCACTTCAGGAAAAAATAAAGAAAGAAATATTCCTCTGCCATCTTCTACTTTGTTTATACAAATATTTATACAAACTTTTGATAGAAAATTATGAACAGCAGATAGTAGTTTAGAAGATGATGTTTAAACTGTTTGATATACAAGTCCAGTCATTTTCAGGACATGTGAAATGCCAAGTTTATTTGGCCAATGCAACCAAGACATTATGACATTGAAAAAGAATGCGAGATTAAAAACTGAAATGTATGAATATGGTTTTGATAAGGACAAGCAATCAATGTGGCATAAATACAAGAAAGACACGTCTGTCTCAGCAACAGAGTGACCCTAAAGATTTTAGATATAAATACAAATATAACAGAAATTCTGTTTCTCCCAGGTGTATTTTTGTGCCTTTTAGACTCAAATCTGGTGATATAACTTGGGAGAGGTTCTCTTCTAACACAGATACTAATGATAAATCTTTGCATGCACAAATGGAGCCCTGTAAAACATTGTAATAATGTACTGAATGAATATGTGTACAGAAAAGGTGGATGCAAACAGAGGAGCTTAGGCTAGAATTATAAATCCTATCTATCAATACCTTGGTCACAACAACTGAACTGTAAGCAGAGCTGAAGTGGTTTGGTAATAATGTTTTCTCCTTATGTACTAACTTCCGGTCAGATTAATGTATTTTAATAAAGGAATCAATTTTATGCCAGCTTCTTAAACCTCCTCACATCTCAGTGGCTTTGGATAAGAAGGAATTATGTAGGAAGCTGAATGTTAATAGTGTTTCAGGGATAGGGATGTTTCTAGAAGGAATTCAGTACATTTTTGTCATCACTAGTGTGATGTCCAGACTCCTTATTATCCCATTGTTAGATCTGTTGAAAAACATGTTGTCACTGAATTTTATTGTTGTTGTAATCAATTGTTTGTAAACACTGGCTAAAATTTTACCATGGCTAAAAATATAAGTTTGTAGTATTTAAACAAAGATATGAGTAGGGCAATGGTGGTGGTGGTGTGATATTAGTCTTATTGTACAAAAGCTACATCTCAACTCTGGAACCAAAGCATTTATTAGTACTTACTCCTGGACACTACTTTAGATGTCAATAAACATAGTTATTGTTTTCTGCAACAGCCCATGTTGGATAGTATCTTTAGTGACCGATTAAGTCACAAACTGTTGGACAACGATTCATGCCATCATGTGTTTCATTTATTACCGTAAATACACAAATCTGCCTTTTAATGGATCCTGTTAGTGGCTCATATACTCTGGACATAGCTCAACATGCTTTCACCATAACAGTATCAACATTTACTAATTTAAGTCAATTTCTATACCCAATTCAGCCTTACACTAGACAAGGGACTGCCTGTGGGTGTTATCATTTTGGATCTTACTAAGGCATTTCATACTTTATAGCACTCTTCAAGCATTACAGTCCTAAAGCAATATCGTTCCAATTCTCATCTGCTTAAATTGATCAATAACTGACTTACAGGACAGTGTGTAATAGTACAAGGTACTCAATCCAGTTATTTATCAACTTATCTAGGGATCAGTACTTTGTCTTTTGTATTTAATTTAGTGTTCTCTTCTACCCCATTTGTGAATTCTGTTGAGTTAACAAGTACATAAATGATTGTAAAGTCAGATTTCTGCTGGTATCAAGCAATGACATATTTGAAATGAACAGATTCATAGGTTCATAGGTGAATACTAGGCTAACAGCCTTTAAAGGCCATTTTAAGCTTAGCAAATATCCCTAGTTCAGAATAAAACCCTTTACCTTGTGCTTTAAGGTGAAGACCTTAACTTCTATGTCAAACCCTCGTCTTTCAAAGATATTATTGTATAGGGGAAAAAAGTTAGTTTCCATTTTGGTGTGAGCAAATGTAAAGTTATATGTTTTTGAAGGGATGGATTAAAATGCTCAACAACATTAAATGAGGCCATGTGTGATGAGTTTTTTGTTTACAAAGAACTTGGTAAACTTTCATTTGACACTTATGTTAATAACATTAGGATTAAGACCTTAAGACAAATGGGCATAATGCTTATCTGTATTTCCCTAACAGGTGAATACAGTGAAATACTGTACAACTACTTATTTAAGAACATTATTAGAATAAATTTATTTAAGTCATTATTAGAATACAGTTCCTTCTGCATGTATACAATAAGTTAAATAAACTTGCATCTGCACAGAGTAAAATTGCTAAGCACATTCCAACTGATAAAGATATACATTATAAAAGATGTTCAAAACTGAACTATTTGCACTTGATAGTTTCAGAATTTTTTAATTATGCTGCATTCTGTCATCTTAGACCATTAACACTGTAGTCTCCCAATATTCTGAATTTATATTTATCATCATCCAGGTACTCATCCAATCTATTTTCCTTCTAACAAATCTACATAATATATTATAAAACCAGAAATTTTAATCTTTCAAACTATATCAAATATTTGACTTTTGTGACTCTTTTTGGTAGAATGCCTTTGTGCATGTTTCAAAGGTCCTAAGTCTAAAATTGTTAATCTGCAAAAGGATAAGTTATATTCTATTATAGGTCTCACCATTGTTATAAATACACTTTTTATTGCTCTAGTCTCCCTTTTTTCCAAAGTGTACAATACTTATTTTAATGATCTAGCATCGATATCTTGGACATGATTGCTGAAATTCATACTTGAATGACCAGCTACACCAAGATCTTCAGTTTGACTATATCCAGTGCTTTATTTCCCATCATGATCTTATCCCACATATATTTATCAAAGTTTACTACTTTGCTCTTCTTTGTAATTAAATTGTAATCCAGCTTTACTGGTCCACTTATTTATAATAGTTAAATACTTTAAGTTCTCCACCAACTTTACAATCATAAGCATATGTCATTAACTGGAAGTTTGCTGATGTAGGCATTTCTAAAAATACCATATTAAAAAGATTGGGTTCAATATATATATATATATATATATATATATAGTCTTATGGTATTCTTCTTGTTAGTGGCTTCCGGCCTGATTGAAACCCTTGTAACAACATGCACTGCATAGCATTGATTTACAACAGTACCCCCCCCCCCGCCCCTCGATGCACAGTAGTAAGGCCCACTCAAACCCCACCCAACGGGCTGCCCACGTGAATAAACATGAAGATGGTGAGAAAGTTAGCATGAATATTCATTCATTATTACCATCATGTGGTAAACATTCACCTTTTTGTTAGGGCAAAATTTGCAATCTGTCTTTATATGAGCATCATTTAACCCGTGATGAGTGTCACGTAGTTAATGAGGATAGTAATTAAAAATTTTGAAATGCAAATGTAAACTTCATTAAATGTACACTACGCTATAGTAATCCACATCTCATCTGCAACTGTGTGCTTGTAGTTGTAACTCTAAACTGTAACTGTGAACACAGCTGTAATGCAGATGTCGAAGTATAGTACTTTCTGTAAAGGAAATGCAATTTTTGGAACTTACCTGACGCTCTGTAATGTATATATAACGCTTTAATGAAGAATCATCTGAAATGAGGCACCAGACAAGGATTCTGTTACTGAAGTGTGTTTAGTGACAAATACCAACACGCAGCAAAAGTTGTGGATCATTTCTTCTCAGAAAATAAACACACAGACCCACTTCCCAACAAAGCAATATGCACACAAATGAAAGGAATGTAAGGTACATTAATCCCAGCACCCAGAGCCAGTACCCAACTAAAGAATATCATTCCAAGTTACAAAAAATCTGAAAAAAATACACACAATAAGAAATCATCCATTTGCACACAGTTTTGTGAAATAGCCATGCCCCAGGCTGCTGATTCTCCTTATCTGATTCACTGTCAAGTCCGACATTGTATTGCTCTTCATTCCCAGCCTCTGTTAATTGGAACATCTCAGCCCCTGGTGTACCCTCCATTTGGTGAGCTTCTTGAAACTCACGGATGTGACCAAGTAAAGTGATGAATAGCGCATTGAAATCATTGCTGTATTTACTACACCACATGAATTCCTCTAAGTAGCTGGGCACCATGTGTGGCAGGGTGCCATTCATTGCTTTACAGTGTCTCTTGCAGAGAGACCACATGCTTTCCACAGCATTGTTGTGTGCACCTGAGAGTGGGTCAATAAAAGTGTGATTGTGATTTACTGTCAGGTTCTTGTACTTCATCCCTAGTGTGGACACAATGCCATGGTAAGCTGCTCACTGATCTGAAGTAATGTCACTGGATAATGGGGAGTAATGTGCCAGCATCTCGTCTCTCCGCAAAGGTCAGATAACCTTTTTTTCCTGAGCAGTCAAAGATTCCAAAGACCCAGCTGTCCTGTTTTCCCACATTACTACCACAGTTGTATTTGGCTTTTACTAAAAGGCTGTCATCGATCTGTACTTCCTTTCCAGGACCCCCATGTAACATAGGGTCCTGGAGAAGTTTCCAGCTGCAGAAGTCTCTTAGGAACTGGTACCAGCCCACAATAGATTTTGGTGACACTCCAATGTGATCTGCAGCCATTCTGACTGGAAACTTTCAAAGCCAGCAGTAGATTATCCTTACCAGCAATTGCAGAAGCAATTTACTCTTCTGAAAAAATGTTCCAGTCAGCATACCTCTTTTAGATCTGCACTTCTTGGCTCTACACTTCCAGGCAAATGATGTTCTGTGAGGAACAAGGAAGGCCTTATACCCACACTTGATGAAGTTTCTCTCCACAAGCAAAATCCCAACTTCTTCTTCTTCTTTCGGCTTTTCCCAGTTAGGGGTCACCACAGTGGATCATCTGTCTGCTCATGATTGGCAGTGGAGTTTTACAGTGTAGAGTTGCCAGCCCGGCACCCAACCTTCCACAGAAGGCACACACACGCACACACTCACACCTAGAGCCAATTGAAAGTGTCCAATCCACCTACAGTATGTCTTTGGAATGTGGGAGAAAACCGGAGCACCCAGAGGAAACCCATGCAACCACAGGGAGGACATGCAGACTCCGCACAGAAGGCACCCCAGCCGAGAATCGAACCAGAGAACCTCTTGCTGTGAGGTGGCAATGCTAACCACCGCACCACCTTGCAAAAATGAAATCAGTTTAAACAAGAAAGAAGTGATTTCAACAATTAAATTCTTGTTGTATCTGGGAGCTGAGATTTTGCACAGCAGCAGCAAGACCCTCAGTAGCTCCTGACCATTATTGTTGGAATGTCATTGTTAAATTGAATAAACTGTCAAAATAACAAATGACAAGCTGGCAAACTGCTGGCAAAATAGAATATTTTACTTTGATTATCTTTTATAAGAGGAACTGCTCAGAGTGCATTACATTGTACTTCATATCTTTTTCTACACTGTTTTATTTTTTTAACATTGTCAATGCCTAACAGGGTATTATGTACATTATATTTGATTATCCCGATATTGTTCGAAAGTCATTGTTAAAATAAATGAACATAACAGAATCCGAATCTGATCTTTTCAACCTCTGGCTTCAACAATTTGTAGCAAAGACATCCATGTATCCATGTACATCCACTCTGTGTGTATAAATACAAATATACCAACTCCGAGATCGCACTACTTTGTGATGTCACAGGCAAATCTGCATGACATGTCAATCATGCATCATTTGCATGCTACATCATGGCTGTTAGGCATGTCGATCTTTAAGGCTGCGCCCAATTCCTGCATGAAATGGCTTGGGGGTTACTGTTGTAAAATATCATCCACTACACTTGGTACAGTTAGCTGTCCACCTTGTTATGAAAACATTTACCCCAAATTTATATATTATTTTTGTAATCATGTCTTCAGCTATGAAAACCTTTGGATGCATCCAGATAAATTATGACATAGTTCTTACCCTGAGCTCTTAACTTAGACAATCTGACAAATCACAGATAATTTTACCTTAATAAAATTGCACTGATTTTTATCCACATTTATTCCATAAATACCATAGTTAACAAGAAGATTTAGTATGTATCTTTTGAAGCATTTTCCTAATGTAGATGCAAGAGAAGAGTCATTGGTCTTTAATTTGCCTTATCTGATTTATCACCATCTTCAAACATAGAAACATGTGACATCATCCAGTCACTAGACACAAGTCCTTGTTTTAGCACGCTATTAAATATTCCCATTAATAGCAACCATATAAGGTCAGTAATCAGCCAAATAAATTGCCCAGGCATGTTATCAGGTCCAATTCAACTTATTTATTTATTTATTTATTTTTTTACTTTACTAAGTACTGACAAAAGCTCTTCCTTAGACATTTTGGACAATGATGATTATCTCTAATGCTTGTTAACTTCATACTATACAGAATATTGTCAGTACTCATTTTAGAAAAATGACAATTAAACATTTCTGCCGTCTCAATCCATGATTATCTTGTTCATCTGGTTCTAGGGATCCACTAACTTCTTCTATATTTTTTCTTTTCCTTTACATATTTATAGAATTAAAACAGAGAATAATCCACAGGGTAAATGCTTCATTGCAAAAAAAGTTAATATAAATGAAAACAAGGCAAGTGCTCACAACGAAACAACCAAGCAGATTCTTGAAACCCTTAAGTTCTTTGTTCATAGAATTTATTATAAACAGCAGTAAAAAGTTACGGTAAGCACTTTCGCTAATACGCCTCCTCACACCATCTAACACTTAATAAAACAAAGACTCTATATATAAAAATTTAAAAAAACATTGTCCAATCACAATGATATTCCAATTAAGTCATACAACTTCTTAAAAGGACAATGTCATATCACATAAACCTAATCCATTACCATATAAAACATTTCATAGTACATTATTCAATGGAAAAAGTAGAAAATGCAAACAGCAAATACATATAAAAAGGAAACAAAAATGCAGTATGTGAATGAGTATAATAAACATTATCCATCTCATTTCTGTACCCTCCTTTTTTAAGTAGGGGTTTGATGGATGCCCTTTCATTCAACCCCCTCCCCCTATCCGCTCTGAGAATAATATGTATTCCGTGTGATTCCTAATATCACCTTCTCTAATATGTGGAATAACAACCTCTAAAACCCTAAAATTAAAACTATGTGTGTCCCCAGCTTGCATAATATGTTTAGAAAGTGCATTATGCTCTGCTTTTTTCTTAACATTATACATATGTTCTCTTATCCTGTCTCGAAAGACCCTATTTGTCTTACCAACATATGAGTGGCAGATTTCACACTCCGCTAAATATACCACATTAGATGTCATACAGGTAGCAGTAGCATGAAACACAAATTTCTTCTGGTGATCAGGATGATGAAAAGTGTTTGATGTATTAATTAAGGGGCAGAAGTTACATTTGCCACAGGGTAAGGTAAATCCTGCCTTATATTTGGGTTCATTAGTACCCTTCTCATAACAGAGGAGTCTTTTTAGATTCTTCCTATTTTTATACAAAAATCTTGGTTTTTCACCTACCATTTCACTAACCCCTGAGTTCACTTGCAAAATAGCCCAGTTCTTACTAAAAATGTCAACCAAATCCTTATTATCATTGGTAAAGATCCATTGAGTTGGACTATAACCCTGATAGAATAGACAGGGTTAATGTTTCTTTATGTGAGAGATTTTCTCAGTATTTAATGAGAGACAGGAATCTTTTATTACAATTCGAGACCAGCCCAATGGATGACGACATTGGTGGTGCATCGGAAGAGGTTGCAGGTGCAATGGCATCACTTTGAACTTTGCCTGGAGAGAAAGGTCGTTCTGCGTGGGCTGCATGTTTTCAACATGCCCACGCAAGGTTCACAGTACCCGGAGCTGCTTGCTCATTGGCAGCAGCTCAATTTGGTGGTAAGCACAAAGTATATGCATTTATTAATAGACTTCTTCTGACCTGAGGAAAACAGGTTAAGGGAAGTTGTGAAAGAGAGACAAGAGTTTATTTTTAACAAATATGCTGCCAAGATTGTGAACCCTCTATTCGAGAGTTTGTTGGATGGGGTAGCTATCTTGGAATGGAAATTGATGCAACAAAAAAGAATAAAAATTTCAAGGGACATAAATGACTTTAAATTAGACCATGTCTTTATGTGGCCGAGAGCTGGACAATATGGTGAACGATCAAATTGTTCGAATGTTGATGTTAGAGTTGACAATAGTTTTGTATCTAAGAAAACTGCTTAATCTGGAGTCATTGAGTCGAAGACCAATGATAGTAATGTTGTAAACCTTGCTGATAATGTTATTAATTAATGTTGTGTTGGGAGTGATGAGAACCCAATTGATATTAGCTTGGTGAGGTCTAGTGACATTGGGGTACAATGTATGCCTGGAAGTACGGAAGGGGAACATTCCATTGAGGATTTAGGAGTATCACAACAGCAAGAGGGTAATCTGTACCCCAGTGTGGTTATTAAGAGAACTATTAGTAATGTAAGTGAACAGAAAAGAGTTGTTAGACCAAAAACTAATGTTAATAATGTTCGGGGAAATGATAACTCCCTCAATGCCTTGATGAATAGGGTGGTGGGAAATTTCCCCTTTCCATTGCCAGTCAGGACAGACAAGGGAGGGAGAAGAATGAGGTCTATGAGTCGAGGGTGCCAGAAGTTCAAATTTTCAGGGGAATACAACCCGAATCAAACATTGAAGAAGATGTGGGGGAAGGCAGTGAACCATTAGTTTTGAATATCTCATCTTATGAACTATTCCCAGAGGAAAATGATGTTTTAGGTAGGGGCTTGAACTTCATCCCCACATGTAGGAGTAAGTTGTCAGATACCATTTTAGACCTGAAGGTCTTTTGCAGGAATGTTATGTTACGACTACAATGTGGGGAGGTTACTGGGCAGGATGGTTCTGTCAGTACAGAACAACATCTCCCTTCCCTTAGGAAGTTAAGTACCTATGTTCCTGTTAACCATCCTTTAGTTGATGCTTATATGAAGCTTACAGAAGAAGAAATTTATAAGTTTTATGATAGTAAGGAAAGAGATTTTAATAGGAAGTTTAAACATAATTTAAATTATAATGAGAGAGTAGCACTAAAGAAATTACAGGAAAATGAACTGATATCTATAAGACCAGCAGATAAGGGTGGCCTTATTGTGGTCATAGACAAATCTCATTATCTGCAGTCCATGCAAGAGATGCTAGATGATGATAAGTATTATAATACGATTACTGTTACAGATTTCCACAGGGTTATTGGTCTAATATCTGACATTTTGAATGATGTTTTCAGGGGAGGTCTGATTACAGAGAACACCTACATATATCTCAGTGTGGCTAATCCCTTGATACCATTAATACAAGGGCTGCCGAAGGTACATAAGGAACCACTGAATCCACCAATGAGACCCATAGTGGCGGGTGGAGGATGGGTCACAGAACCATTATCGGTTTATGTTGAGAAACATTTGAGACCAGTGATTAGTCAGAACAAGGTGGTCCTTAGAGACTCCAAGCAATTCCTTATAGATCTTTATGAATGTACTAAAGAGATTCATGATTTGGATGGGGTGATGTTTGTTACATTTGATGTACAGTCTCTTTTTACTGTCATTCCCAATGATTTGGGTGTGCAATATGTACAAGAATATCTTATGGTCAATAGTGAGCTTAGTCCAGTACAAACGGATCTTGTTTGCCATTTCTTAGAAGTGGTCTTGGAGAATAACCTTTTTACCTTTAATGGTAGGATGTACATCGAAAAACACAGCGTAGCAATGGGCACTTCATGTGCTAATAGTTATGCCAATATGTTCTTGGCACATTGGGAGAATACTGTGCTTTTTGGGAAGGATGAGTATAAGCAACACGTTATATTTTATCGACATTTCATCAATGACTTGTTCCTGTTATGGAAAGGAAGTCAAGATCAGTTGTGTGAGTTTCATCGAATGATGAATGAATAGACTGAGTGTTTGAAATTTACCATCACTTCGTCTCGTACACATATAGAGTATTTGGATCTTTATATAGAGAAGTTGGATAATGGCCTCATTAATACAGGTTTTTTTCAGAAAGTATGCCATAGGAATTCCCTTTTCACTAGATCAAGTATACATCCTGGCTATATTTTTCAGAATGTGATAAAAGGCCAAGGTATGAGGGCCTCTAGATTGAATCCTATGTATGATGGGTTCCAAAGTGAAATGAAGAACCTGGAATCCAAGTTAATAAGAAGAGGGTACAAACAGGGTGAGATTGTGAAGAATTTGTCAGAAATTAGTACATTAAGGGAGGATGTTGCGGCACCATACTTTGGGCCATGTAAGGAAGTCATCAGAAAAGTAAATAAGGAAAGTGCTATTAATAGGAATTCCCTAAAAATACTGCTTTTCTTTACCAATGATAATAAGGATTTGGTTAAAATTTTTAGTAAGAACTGGGCTATTATGCAAGTGGACTCAGGACTTAGTGAAATGGTAGGTGAAAAACCAAGATTTTTGTATAAAAATAGGAAGAATCTAAAAAGACTCCTCTGTTATGAGAAGGGTACTAATGAACCCAAATATAAGGCAGGATTTATCTTACCTTGTGGCAAATGTAACTGCTGTCCCTTAATTAATACATCAAACACTTTTCATCATCCTGATCTCCAGAAGGCATTTGTGTTTCATGCTACTGCTACCTGTATGACATCTAATGTGGTATATTTAGCGGAATGTGAAATCTGCCACTCGTTCTATGTTGGTAAGACAAATAGGGTCTTTCGAGACAGGATAAGAGAACATATGTATAATGGTAAGAAAAAAGCAGAGCATAATGCACTTTCTAAACATATTATGCAAGCTGGGGACACACATAGTTTTAATTTTAGGGTTTTAGAGGTTGTTATTTCACATATTAGAGAAGGTGATATTAAGAATCACACGGAATACAGAGAAACCAACTGGATTATTATTCTCAGAGCGGATAGGGGGAGGGGGTTGAATAAAAGGGCATCCATCAAACCCCTACTTAAAAAACGGAAGGTACAGAAATGAAATGGATAATGTTTATTATACTCATTCACATACTGCATTTTTGTTTCCTTTTTATATGTATTTGCTGTTTGCATTTTCTACTTTTTCCATTGAATAATGTACAATGAAATGTTTTATATGGTAATGGATTAGGTTTATGTGATATGACATTGTCCTTTTAAGAAGTTGTATGACTTAATTGGAATATCATTGTGATTGGACAATGTTTTTTTTAATTTTTATATATAGAGTCTTTGTTTTATTAAGTGTTAGATGGTCTGAGGAAGCTTATTAGCGAAAGTGCTTACTGTAACTTTTTACTGCTGTTTATAATAAATTCTATGAACAAAGAACTTAAGGGTTTCAAGAACCTGCTTGGTTGTTTTGTTGTGAGCACTTGCTTTGTTTTTGTTCATATTTATAGAGTTGTTTCTTATTTTCTAGAATTGTAGTCAGAAAATTCACATATTTCCTTTTCTTAAATGCCAAATCAAGTCCAACTTTTTAATAATTAAATTCACATATTTTCTTTTCTTAAATGCCAAATCAGTTTCAACTTTTTAGTAATTGCATTTATACTTTTTTATTGATTAAGTTTTATGTCTCTTATACCATAAATACAATCTTATTTTCTTCATTTTTTTCAAGATCCCTACAACTCCATTCATTTTTACCAAATTCATCTTGTAATGCCTTTAGATTCAATTAATTTGGATTATATCTCAATGTATATTGCTGGTTCTCAGCCACAGAAGCCACTACATAAAATAAAACTTTTAGTTATGTACTCACCATAACTTCAGATGTTTGGGATCCATCTAGCCTACATTCTGAACTGATGGGTTCGGAGCCGATCCCTCGGCTCCGACTCGGCACGCTTATGCTATAGAGCGAGGCCTCTAATTGGCTGAGCTATCTTTATCCGAGGATGCACCACCACTAATCCCCCAGATCTTGTTTGTCCGCATTCATGCACACATGCACAACTTGGTTATATAACATTGTTAGATGTTTCAAGATGAAACAACAGGATTCGGACCTTCTGATATCCTCTGATCTCCAAGGAAGGGGGAAGGAGGGTGGGTTATTGGGAATGTAGGCGAGATGGATCCCAAACATCTGAAGTTATGGTGAGTACATAACTAAAAGATGTTATGTGATCCTATCTCGCCTACATTCTGAACTGATGGGACAGCGTCCCCAGCACCTAAATCCCGGGTGGCTCATTGGAAAACACTCCTGAGCACTGTGGAACCAAATGAAGCTCGTCCTCTAGATGCCACATCTAATTTGTAGTGGGAAATGAAGGTGTGCGGGGAAGACCATGTAGCCGCAGCACAAATGTCACTTATAGCAAGCTTAGAATGAAATGCTACCGAAGTAGACATAGCCCTTGTAGAATGAGCCTTGACAGAGGTTGTAAGCTCTTCGTTAGAATAAACATATGCTTGAGTAATACAGTCCCTGATCCATTTGGCAATAGTGACCTTTGTGACAGCGTTGCCCAATCTGTTATCTGCAAAGGATACAAACAACTGATCTGTTTTCCTTGTTTGTTTGGTCCTGTCTAAATAAAAACGTAACTGTCTGTGGACATCTAGTGTGTGGAATATAAATTCCGCTTTGTTAGAGTATTTCGGGAAAAAAACTGGAAGCTCTAACGATTGTTGTAAGCAGAAAGTAGAACAAACTTTAGGAACAAAAGAAGGATTTGGTCTGAGGGATACTCTGTCTTTATGAAAAACCAAGTACGGGGGTTTCACTGACAAAACTTGAAGCTCTGAAACTCTTCTGGCAAAAGTAATAGCCAGGCTGTCTTCCATGATAGAAACTTTAGATCACATGTAGCTGCTGGTTCAAAGGGGAAAGAAGTCAAAGCGCGTAATACTATATCGAGATCCCATGAAGGTGCAGGATGAGAAATCGGAGGTCTTAATAAAGCAGCACCTTTCAACACAATCTGTTGCTCATTAAAGGTGGATCTATGGATTCGTGAAAATTAGAAATTGCTGCCAATTGTACTTTGATGGTAGAAACTGAAGAACCTTGATTGAAAAGAGAGGTCAGAAATTTTAGTACTTCTGCCACGGGGGTAGAAATGGGGTCCAGGCCCCGGAGTTGAGCCCAAATAGCAAACCTTTTCCATTTGCTAGAATACAGTTTCTTTGTAGCAGACTTATGGGCCGAAGATAATATGTGTACAACATCTGAATCCAATGTATGACTCCTGACTATCATCGGATGAGTAGGAGCCAAGCCGTCAATTTTAAGGTGTGCAGGGACTGGTGGAATAGTCCCGACTGATAAACCAGTAGGTCTGGTATCTGATCCAGAAACCATGGACCTTGCAGGGCATGTTTCCAAAGATAGGGGAACCACACTTGACGAGGCCAGTAAGGAGCAATCAAGACCATTTTGCTCCCCAAGAGAGATGCCTTTTGAATCACCCTGGGGAGGAGTGGAACTGGAGGGAAGGCATAAAGCAAGCCGGTGGGCCAAGGATGGACTAATGCGTCCATGGGGCTCTTCCCCGGAGCCGGGATTAGGGAAAAGAATTCCTTGCACTCTGCATTCAGAGGAGTCACGAAGAGGTCGCAACACGGAACTCCCCATTCGCTGAAAATCTGACTTGCCACTGTCATATTCAGAGACCATTCGTGAGGGGAGAGGATTGTTCTGCTCAATCTGTCGGCTATGACATTGGACTTGCCCGGTATGTGAGTAGCCACTAGGAAGCGTTTGGTCGAGACTGCCCATTCCCAAACTCTCATGGCTTCTCTGCAAAGAGGATAGGATCTGGTCCCTCCTTGTTTGTTCAGGTACCAGACAACTGACATGTTGTCTGAGTGAACCGCGATTACGCCCTGGGGGAGATAATCGTGAAGGGTTTGAAGGGACAGGAGTACTGCCCTCAAATTCTAGGATGTTGATATGAAGAAGAGTCTCTTCCGGGGCCATTTGCCTTGGACTGACCTTCCCAGGGAATGCCCCCCCCCACCCCATCTGGGAGGCGTCCATGGTCAAAGTGGCCACCGGAGGAGGAAGAACAAAGGGTCGTCCCTGATCCAAATTGGAGGGCACTAGCCACCAGCGAAGGTCCCGTTTGCAAGATTCCGTGATCCATATGAGGTGACTGAGAGGGAGTTCCTGAAAGGACCACTGAGCTGAAAGAAGCCACTGGAGGATTCTCATGTGCAACCTTGCCAAGGGGACTAGAAGAACTGTTGCCGACATGGATCCCAATAACTGCAGGACCATTCTGGCTGGGGCTTTGGACCTGGGAAGTAAGGCTCGAACTTGATTTTGTATGGTTTGAATTCTGTCCGAAGGTAGATAGACCCGCATTTGGTTTGAGTCTATCTCTACCCCTATGAATCTTATTCGTTGAGATGGCCGCAATACAGACTTTGGCCAATTGAAGGTGATTCCAAGGGAATTGCCTAGTAAGATAGTTGCTTGTAGGCTCCGCCGAAGTAGATGCTTGGAGGTGGCAGTTAGGAGCCAGTCGTCTAGATACGGAAACACCTAGAATCGTAGACTTCTCAGGTGAGCAGTCACTACTGCCAAGCACTTGGTGAACACCCTGGGGGCTGTGGTGAGACCAAAGGGCAGCGCACGGAACTGAAAATGACTGCCTCCTAGGCTGAAGCGAAGATGTCTCCTGGACGCTTGATGTACCATGATGTGGTAGTAAGCGTCCTTGAGATCTGTGGAGCACATCCAAACACCCTTCTCCAACAATGGGAGAATGGTTTGTAGAGTGACCATTCGGAACTTGGACTTTCTGACTGAACAGTTTAGGATGCTGAGGTCCAAAATGGGCCTCAAGTCCCCGGTCTTTTTTGGCACCAAAAAGAATCTTGAGTAAGTTTCTAATCCGATCTGGTCTGCAGGGACCAGTTGGATGACTCCTTTTTGCAGCAGCTTTGAAACTTCTGAGGCTGCGGTATCCCATTGACTGGGTGGCGGGTCCGGGATTTTTTTGGGCTGAGGGATGGGGTGAGAGAATGGGATGGAGTAACCTCCGGCAATAATCCAAAGCACCCATCGGTCCTGAGTGATCCCTTCCCAGGCCTTCAGGTGCTTCGAGAAACGACCCCCGACTGGCTCCGGAGCAGCACAGCCGGGCAATCCCTCAGGGACTATGAAAGGCTGAAGAGCCACGAAAGGACTCGCGGTCTCCAGTATTGCGAGGGCCTCTGCCGCCTCTGGGACAGCGTCTTCCGGATGAATTTCCCCCTCCTCTGCCTCTGGAAGGGGAACCTTCCTGCTGAGAGGGGTAAGGCTTCTGAGATCTACGGAACCACATCTTCCCTCCTCTTTTAGCCTTGGGATAAGGCTGAAAGGGAGTGGAAAATCGTGCCCCTACGGCAGTCAGAGTCTTACCCTCCTGTTCACAGCGGGTTAGTGTGTCTTTTACCTTGGGTCCAAACAGGGAGGACCCGTCAAAGGGGGCGTCGGCAAATGAAGACTTAAAGCCCTCTGCGAAATGACACAGGCGGAGCCAGGCTTGTCTACGTAGAGCAATGCCTGTACCCGCCGCTCTACTCGCCCCTTCGGCCGCATATGAAATGAGCCTCATGGACGAGTTCGAAATGGACGACATTGTAGCCAGCTGAGAGCCAACCGTCTGGGCCAGCTCCTCAGGCAGGTTACCCAAGAGGGTATCGGATAGCTCCTTAATCAGATCCCTCTGGAATCTGGTAAAGTGCGTCAGGTAGTTCAAAGACCTCAGTGTAAAGGCCGCTGAACTAAGGGTGCGCTTTCCGTACCGATCCATGCTCCTAGACTCCTTATTAGGAGGATGGATGGACGTAGAAGCCTCTGCTACATCTTGCTGGGTAGCAGATGCCACCACCAAAGCATCTACAGCCACACCTTTAGTAAGGAACTCTCTATCAGGGGGCGCTGAGAGAAATTTGTTCGGATGAGCAGGCACTGGTTCCATAGAGTCTGGGTGTTCCCACGCCCTCCCACAGATCACATCCAAGAGCTCGTCGAAGGGCGGAGACACCCAGGAGGCGGAGGGCTGAGCCCCGAAGGCCTTCAGGAACACCGACTCATCAGCAGAGGGAAGTTTGGACTGCCAGCCGCCTCGCTGTTTTAGGGCTTCTAGGATGTCTGCAAATGAGACATCATCCGAGGACGACTTAGGGGACCCCTCTGCATCATCGAGATCGGTGTCAGATGTCAAAGACTCATCAGGGGAGTCAACGTGCTTCCTCTTGCACGACCTTTTCCTGGGGGGTTCTTCTGAAGAGGCTTCAGAAGGACCTCCAGGAGGGGAAGAAACCCCAGCGGGGGTAACCTGAGGCCCGGGGGCTCCGCTGTCCAAAGACAGGGGGACTGCCAACGACCCAGTCTTCGTATGCAGGGAGGTAGCTGGGGAAACCGTGGAGGTAGCCAAGGAAGATTTGGCTAAAGCGCTCCTCATAGCCCTGAAGGCGGGACCACCAGAATCCTGGGAGGGTCCCACCTCCGTGGCCACGACAGTGGACGGTACTCCCGCCGCCGACGCACCAAGAGGGAGACTTGGGACCGAGAGCATCAATCCCGAAGCCTCCCCCCCAGGGCTGAAGGAAGAAGTCCGTGTCCTAACACCTCCACAGGTTCCACCAGCACCGGCTCCAACGGTGCTGAAGCTGTTGGAGGAGGAACCACAGTAAGGGAGTGGACCATCGGCTCCGAAGCCAAATGGGCTGGAGCCGAAACAAGCTTTTGGAACACTGGAGACTGGAAGAGTCGAAGGAGCACCCTGTCGATGTCCGAATCAGACATCTTGGATGACCTAGAGGATACCGATCGGGCCCGAACTGATTTCTCCATCAGCTCCGAAGGGCTCAGGGACCGGCTCCGAAAGGACTCAACAACTATCGGCTCTGAGGAAGGTTTCAAGGAAATTTCCCTCGGTGCCGATAAGGACTTCAGCTCCGAGGGGGAAGAGTCTGAGCCGGTAACCCTGATCGGCTCCAATATCAGTGAAGCCGATGAGGGTGACCCGCCTCTCGATGCCCCAGACCTCGGCTCCGAAACCAGAGGGGTCGAGGCTGGAGGCATCGAGGCAGACCGTTCCGACCTCGGCTCCGAAGTCCGTGGAGCCGATGGAGAAGTCTGCTTGGATTTCTTTGCAGTCGGTTCCGATGGACTGGTCAGAGCCGATGCTTTCTTCTTTTTAGAAGGAGACGGAGAGGAAGATAAAGCCTCCTTGAAGGAAGGCTTAATTAATCCCTTGAGGATTAATTTGTTTTTCCTCTCCTGGAGGACTCTTGAAGAGAACGCGTGGCACACGCTACACGATTCTTGCAAATGCTTAGCACCTAAGCAATAAACGCACGAGGCATGGTCGTCCGTTATGGACATTTTAAAACCACACCTCATGCATTTCTTAAACCCGGAGGGTTTGTGTTCTTTCGACATAACTGCTGCAACCACAGAACTTTCTTAAGTGAAGAAACACTAAATTTAGCCAAAGACAAAGTTGAATACAACAACTTCAACAAATTCAAAAAAAGATATATATTTTTTTTTTTTTTTTTTTTTTTTACACTAAACAAATACACAGACAAAGATAAAGAGAGTCAAGACCCTCTAACTTAAATGGGTGTTTGACCCAAGAAAGAAATACAACCAGCAAAGCAACAGGGGAAGGCCCCTCTAACTAAAACGGGAAACCTTCCCTGACTAAAAAAATCACGAATTTTTTAACAGAAAATCACCAACACACTAATATGACAACAACAGCTGTTAAAACAGCTTTTGGGTTCAAAGAAAGGAAATTTTTTGACAGGAAAAGCCTAAATAAATAGTACTTAGCCCAGCCAATGTTGAGACCACGTCTAAGCTTGATAGCGGCAAACGAGATCTGGGGGATTAGTGGTGGTGCATCCTGGGATAAAGATAGCTCAGCCAATTAGAGGCCACGCTCTATAGCATAAGCGTGCCGAGTTGGAGCCGTGGGATCGGCTCTGAACCCATCAGTTCAGAATGTAGGCGAGATAGGATCACATAACATCACTTTTTTGATTGGTGACTCTAAAGGATGAATTTATTTATTTATTAATATTTGATTAATGGGAAAGTCTGACTGGGTAAGTACCCATTTTCAACAGAGACTCATGGAGAAAAGCTCCAAAGATTTACAAAAATATTTTAAGAGCAATAAGTTTACAATTTTCAAATTAATACATAAGGTCTTGCTGAGTATAATTCTGGTGGCTACCAAAAAAGCAATTACTAGAAAATGGAAATCAATCTAAACCAAACAGACTAGAAGTTCTGAATATAGTAACATAGATAAAAGATATAAAAGAGATAAAAGAATTGGAAGTGGGATCTTTAAAAAAAGGTAGGATCAAATTGCATAGAAATAATGATAATTGTGGGAACAATATATGCAGAATAATGTTTGGAGAAGGAATGAGGTTTAAGGGAAGGCAGGAATTGAATGAACTATATAATGTTCAAATAACAATGACTTTATAGAAGATTATATGTGATGCATAATGTTTGCAACTGAAAATATGTCAATATAGTTTTTTTCATTGATATAAATAAATGATTGCCTATGCCATAAGTGATAATTCATTAAAGATGATTATTGTTTAAAACAAATCTACCATTTAAATAATTATATAAAACTAGACATAATGTGAAAACATTGGTTAAGAATATATACAACTTATATGACAATGATTTAATATTCATTGAAATTTTAGCCAGTTTATAGAAAAACTAAAGGTTAGTATGATACAATCAGGAATTGCAGTATGAAGTGAGAGGAAAAAAAGGGTCAGGGGAGAGAAATTGACTGAAGTAAGGAATTGAGTGAATGGAGAAGAGTAAGGAGGTGTAAGGTATGAATTGGTACCTGTTCATATTTAGGGATATAGTTAAGGAAGTGAGTGAAGGTGGAAGAGTAAGGAGGTGTAAGGTATGAAATGGTACATGTTCATATGTAGGGATATCGTTTATCCTGAGGATGAAGGAGAACAGAGTCAGATTTTGGATAGGAAATCTTTCAGAATAGTTTTAAAGGACTGGAGGGAGGGTATTGACCTGATAGATACAGGTAAGAAATTCTAGACCTTAGCAACATGATACATGTATAGACCATACCCAGAAAATCTGATAGGTTTGGGGACAGTAAAGAGATTTTGATCATTGGATCATAATGACTGATTTGAAACATAGTTGTGTAGAATGGTATTTAGCACTGATCAAGCAGATTGATGCTGAAAAATTTTATAGGTGCTAAGTAGGTGTGTTTATGTTAGATGATGGAGTAGTTCTAACCAGTTTAGGCTTTTTAGTGTATGCACTGGTGGGTTCTAAAAAGGGTATTTGCTGCAAATTTAGCCACTTTATTATAACAGTGTTCAAGTTTTTCTTTTCGTGAAGCCTGGAGGTTAGTAAGGATGGGAGCACCATAAAGTGGTAATGGGAGGAAGTAAGTAGTGGTAAGTGTAGTTTTTGTTGCATTGGTGAGAAAGTTTTTTGGCTCTGTATTAGTGCTCAATATCTGAGTTGTTTGGCTTCTCCTACATACCTACAATCAGCTGCATTACTAGCTGAGTTAAGTACAAACTTGCAGTGTTAAAGATTTACTGCATTTTATTTTTCTGTCTATTTAATTATTTCATTGAATATAGTGGTCTGTGTCTCTCTATAATTATTTATGTTTCTATTTACTTGTTTCATAGAATACTGTGGTCTCTCTCTCTCTCTCTCTCTCTCTCTTTCTGCAGTAAGCGGGGGCTATTGTGTTTCACTTCATTGATATTCAGTGTTAAACTCTTAGCCTAGTGGGTTTATCTGTATTTATAAGTGTTAGTCACATATATTTGAATTTATTACTGCTCAATATCTGAGTTGTTTGGCTTCTGCTACATACCTACAATCAACTGCATTACTAGCTGAGTTAAGTACAAACTTGCAGTGTTAAAGATTGGACTGCATTTTATTTTTCTGTCTATTTAATTGTTTCATTGAATATTGTGGTCTGTGTCTTTCTGCAGTTATTTATTTTTCTTTTTAATTGTTTCATAGAATACTGTAGTCTCATAGAATACTGTGGTTCTTCTCTCTCTCTCTGCAGTGGCTTTGGAATTGCCTACCCCTCCTGTAAATTTGTGTTTGAACACTACTCCTGGGTCTGTCTCATTTGCTCACTCAACCCAGTACAGTGAGATCATATTTTGACTTCAGACACTCCTACCAATCCCATTCAGCTCTGTCCCAGCTCTATTCCAGTCTAGTGTCACTACCTCATTCTACCTAATACAGAGAAAACATTTGTGAAGGACAATTTTGAATTATCTTCTGTTTCTTCTTTCTCCCTTTCCACTTTACAAAAAAAAAATTCTAAGCGTGTTTCCTGCCTTTCCTGTAACTAGTCTAGTCCAGATACAGATTTGCTGTAACCAGTACTGTTTGTAAGCTTCTGAGCCCCCAAAGTCTTTCTGTGTTGGAAGGAAGCCTTCTAGCTTATCAGTGAGAGTGGTAAGCACTTGGTAGCCTGTCTACCACAAGGGTGGTTTCTGGCCCAGAAATTGTAGTTTATTGGCCGTTTGGGCAGTTTTTCCATCTCTTTCAACTTTCTGGTTTAAAAGCCTGCATTTGCGCTTGTTTCCCACCTTTCCTGTAACTAGTCTAGTCCAGATACAGATTTGTTTGTAAGCTTCTGAGCCCCACAAGCCTTTCTGTGTTGGAGGGAAGCATTTTAGCTTATCAGTGGGAGTGGTAAGCACTAGGTAGCCTATCTACCACAAGATCCAAGTACAAATTCTTAGCACTTGAATTTGCTTATTCATGCTCAGCACTTGTTCAGAACTTGTTGTCAGCACTAAATAAGCTACAAATTACTACATCACTCGACCTTCCTCTTTACCTAGAGGAAAACAGTTTTTGTACTTACTTTCCTCACTTGCTTAGAGAAAAACAGCTCTTATACTCACTTTCCTCACTTGTCTAGAGGAAAGTCGTTTTTTATTCAGGCATGTCCAAGTGTCAGCTCATAGTGTTCTTTCCTGTCTATCTGATGAATCTGGGCATCTTGGGGCAATATAGCAATTGCCTCATGTACACAGACAACCCTCTTCTCCTACCACCCAACACCACAACCTGTGAGAGATGTACTTATCTAGCCACACTGGAGGTAAAGCTCTCTCCAACCAAGACTGAATTTGACAGTCAAGAGGAGAAGGTAAACATTTGCAGCACACCACACTCATCACATAGTCCCACTAAACCTACACCACCAAAATCCACACATAGAAACACAAAAGCATTTGCTTAGGCTCTCAATAATAATCTGCTCAAGCAATAGAGACCTCCAAAGCAGAAATGCAAGCAACCTCCACTCCCCAACACAACCCAAATGACACATAGCCGATAGCCCACAGACTCACTGTGCCAATAAACCACAGCCCATAAGGCAAAACAACATACCCTAGTCATAGGTGACTCTATAGTCAGACACACTGATGTTCCACTCACCAGGCTAAACAAGAAGAGGTTACTGTCTGCTGTCTGTCAGGTGCCAGATCCACCACATAACCCACACACTCAGGTCACTCCACAACAAATATGACTCTGTCATTGTCCATGTTGGTGTGAATGACATACCTCCCTGGACTACATGAAAAGAGACATGAAAGAGCTCTCTGAACTTGTAGCCAAGGCAGGTATGACCCTAGCCCTGAGTAGCATCCTGCCATCACCCAGAATGATACCGCAGTACAAGGACAAAATGATTGACTTCAACAATTGGCTAAGCTTCTGGTGTCATTCTAAGAGGATCTAGTATCTGTCTGCCTGGGACGACATGGTGGACAGACCACGATGCTTTGCCAGAGATGGCCTGCACCTGTCGCCCCTGGGAGTCCGAATACTGGCTAAGGGTCTTGCCACCCCTATAGTGCCTTTTTTAGGCAAGGTTCAAATGACAAATTCACCACTGTAACAGCAACAGGCAAGCAAAAACTGAGGGTAATGCTACTCAATGCTAGCAGTCTAAATCTCAAAATGCACTCAATTGAGGCACTCCTTAAAATGGAGAACATCGATATCTGTGCAGTGACTGAGACGTGGTTCAAAGCTCTAGAGAGCACCCCTGCATTACCAGGCTATAACTCATACCACATTTTTTGGCCATCTAACCTGGACCAGAACACCAAAGTTGGAGATGTGTCCATATTCATTAAGGATATCCACACCTACAGGCTAGTTGCACAGCATAATGCATCCAAGGTTATCAAAGTGCAATTAACACTGGGCAAAACCGCAATCCAAATTGTAGCTTGCTACAGATTCCCCCACCATGCCCCAGGATTCCCACTCCTCTTTTCTTGCTATACTGGAAAATATTAGGGTTTAACCAAACACCCTAATAATGGGCGATTTCATCTACCCCACCATTAACTGGGAAAACTACTCATGTACCAACTCCTTTGCTCAACATTTTCTGGAACTCATAAATTCCAATACCCTGGATCAACTTATCCACAACCCCACCAGGGGCAACAATATCCTAGACCTAGTCATTACCAACATGAGTGACTGGTGTTCCACACCTGAAGTCAACTCCTCGTTGGTCAGATCCAACCATAAACTAATCACTCTAGATATCCGCATCCCGCCCCCACCCACCATTAAGGAAACCACAATAAAAAGTTCAAACTAAAAACACAAAAAATGGAAGGTGCAGAAACAA
This sequence comes from Protopterus annectens, assembly GCF_019279795.1. Taxonomy (NCBI): domain Eukaryota; kingdom Metazoa; phylum Chordata; order Ceratodontiformes; family Protopteridae; genus Protopterus; species Protopterus annectens. Next base: position 35,927,324 of record NC_056737.1, read on the forward strand.
AACCAAGAAACAAACAAATGCACCAAGAACCCAGCATCAGTGCCAATATTAGGGCTAAAATTCACGAAGTACACAAGCACAAAGTCTGTAGCTTCTTCCAACCAAAATACGATTTATTATGATAAAATCCAAAAGGTAGCACAAGCACAATACGTAGTTGAAATAAACCTCCACGTTTCGTCAATAAAAAGTTCTCCAAAGCCAACTTCATGCTTCTTAAGACAGAAGTGGCAAACTTCATGACACCCATGCAGATAGTCAATACAGTTACGACTGCTGAATCTTACATAAATGCACTCTGTAAGCACTTACACGAGTGCATGGATCATGCTATCCCAAACAGAACCAAGATGCTATCCTCCAAAAAAAGGAAGCCAATCTGGTGTTCCCCTGCCATAAACAAACTCTACAACAGAAGGAAGAAACTGTTACAAAAGAGAGTAAAATTCCATGAGTGGAGTATCTCCCTGGTCAGCCTCAGTAAGAAGCTGAGATCCCTTATAAGATTCTCCAAAGCTAGCTACAAAACAAAATCACCACTGATTCTAAGGGCAACCACAAAGCATTCTATAGCTATGTCAAGAATCTCAATGGCAACACCCAGATCTGCTCTGAGTTACAGCACAATGGCACAAAAATTACAGAACCAACTGATATTGCCAACATCCTGGCAGATAGGTTCAGTGCTAGCTTTACCCCCCCCCCCTCACCCCCCTAAATGGCCCATATCTATACAGGAAGAATGCAGAGTCCCTGTAATCACATCTATGCAGGTAAAAGCTGCACTCTCTAAAACCAAAAACACAGCATCCATGGGACCGGACAACATCCCTGGCTGTGTTTTATACGAACTTCAGAATGAACTGGCTTCCCACCTAAGCACCATGTTCAATTGTAGTCTCACATCAGGCTTTGTGCCCACTGAATGGCACACAGCAACAGTTATCCCACTCCACAAAGAGGAAGCCACCACTGATCCTGGGAACTATCACCCTATTAGCCTGACGAGCCTGGTCTGCAAGGCCATAGAATGTATCATCATGGAACTCATAAACAAACAAAGACATTGGTAACCTCCAAACTCTGGATCCCACCCAGTTCGGGTTTGTGAAAGGCAGATCATGCTTTCTGAACCTGATTGACTTCTTTGAGGCAGTCACTAAAGCCGTAAACGAGGGTAGGGTGGTTCACACAGCCTATCTTGACCTCGCCAAGGCTTTCGACACCATCCCCCATTCTGGAATTATAGCTAAACTCACTAAACTTGGTATAAATCCCTACGTCACAAGATGGGTTACCAACTGGCTCACTGACAGAACCCACATTGTAAAAGTTGCAGACTCCAAATCTGACCTCAAACCAGTGACAAGTAGAGTACCACAGGGTTCAGTCCTGGGACCCCTCCTGTTTGGTATCTACTTCTCTGAAGTACAGGCTAACACAGAAGGCCTCTGGCTAATGAAGTTCACAGATGACTGCAAACTAGGAGCCATAGTCGAGACCCCAAATTATGTGGACATCCTACAGAAGGGTCTCACTGAGACAGATGCCTGGTTTCAGAGGCATGGCCTCAAGCTCAATGCCAAAATGTAAATTGTCATCCCCTTTGGTAAAAACTCTGTACCCATGAACTACCACATAAACAGCAGTCTACTTAATGCAGAATGTGTGATAAGAGACCTTGGGACCCAGTTGGACAGTAGTCTCTCCTTTGATAATCACATTGCCACAGTAGTTTGGAAATTCTTCTATGAGGCACACCCCATCACAAAAGGGTTCTCATCCAGGAAAAAAAGAGGTCATTGTTCTCCCCTACTCGGCACTCATTAGACCCATTATAGAGTACAATGCCCCTTTTGGAATGTAACTCACAAGACATATGCGGCAGCTGGAAAGGCCACAGAAGTACCTCACAAAGAGGATTACTGGCCTCAAATAGATGCTCTACACTGACCGTCTCAAAAAACTCCAGCTTTACTCTGTAGCATACCGCCTACTCTGAGGAGATCTCTGCCTAACATATAAAGCTATGTTAAACCCAGAGCTGTTGGACATGCTACACCTAAAGAAATCCCAATCACTCCAAGCTACACAGTCTAGGGACCTAAACCTTGTCACCACAATAAACAGGACATGCTGGAGGGATAGATTCCTGTCCCAGAGACTTTCTATACTCTGGAACAAGCTACCCATCTATGTCAAGCAAAGCTCCTCATTAGCACTCTTCAAGAAAAATCTTGATAAGTGGATGGGAAATTGGAAATACACCCTGGGGTTCAGTTCTGTGGCTCTGCTTGACAGGGGCACAGGAAATTAACATTCTTTGATGGCATAAGCTAGGGAACCTTGTTGGCTAGGCTTATTTAGGCCCTTCGGACAATAGTCAAGTACCTACCTATGAACCTATAAAGCATCCCTAGTTTTTGGTGACTTTTTATGCAATTTTATATATGCAGATTGAATTTAAGATCATCATCCCCTATCCTCCCTTGAGAAGTAACTGCAGTGGTTGTATTCTTAATAGGGAATATTTAAGCATTTTGTTTTTTTCATGAGAGGGGGATTTGGGATGAAAAAGCAGTAGTAGTGCACAATGCCAGGGCACTTCTATGCGCTAGGCTTGTAAAGGCTCCAGGGCCATTAGCCTAATACACACCTATGCACCCGCCTCCAAGGAATTGCATTTTCCTTTGCTGTAGATTTGCTCAAAGTAAAGCTATAATGGCGTACAGAACCTTTAATAAGGATAACCAACTTGCCCTTTTCAGCTTGTATACTAATTCTATTACACAAAATGATAGCAATAAGAACTTTATTTGAATATAAACAAGTCCACATGGAGAAGTAAATATATTACTTGACTAATACCAAGAATCTCCAACAGACTTCCATACAGTACATGTTCTTCAAATAATTTGATAAAATTCAAAGAGAATTTTTATTTATGGATAGGTTATGAAATGTTCATTCTTAAAAGTCTAGTGTCAGTGTAGCCTTATGGCCCATATGCCTGTACACTGATTTCCATAATTTATGAAGTAACCATCATTTCCTTAGGAACACAAACAGTACCCAGTATGTTCTGTTTCCTTGTAGGTTTGTTTGCAATCTGCAACAGTTGTTGTTCCTGAACATAAACTGTAAATAATTTACTTGCTAATATTGTATAATCAATATTATTGCATTTTTGTCCTGGTAAAAGAAGTCCCCAGCTACTATTATTTTTCCTCTCCTGTGTTTCATGCAGCGTATGTATGAATTCCTCTAGGTCACTTGATTTTGTTGGTCTATATATTCCAGGTTGTCTTTATTGTCTCAGTTACACAATCTAATGTGTCAATATTATCAACAAAGATGTAATAATCACAGTTTAATCCCAAATATAACACATCCACCTGAATTTTTGTTAGAATATCTGTTACAAAAAAATAAATACATTTCTTCCCCTGACAGAGTTCCAGTCATTGTTCTTTAAACATGTTTCACTATCAATAATAAACAATGCAGATACATCAACTGTTGCTATCTATACACTGTTTAAATTTGACACAGAAATACAATGGCATGTAAAATCTAATAATGATTATTAAAGACAGACACATTTTTCAAGTAATGTATAAACTGTATAATATCTTGCAATAATATTTCTTACTAAAACCTTTTTATTATCTGTACACTGTTAGATTTCTGACCTGGCAAAAATTCTGTCTTCTGATAGTCAAACATCTTATATCTGCTGCAAAAATTTTCTTCCCTTGTCTTGACCAGTGGACTCCATCCTAAATCATGTGTGATTTTAGTCAGGCTTGGATGTTTTCCACATTCTCACTTTTTTAAAATAGGCCATTTTTTCAGTAGGTATTTAGCCCCTAAAATATTTTCATTCATGCTGACATGACTCTGCTTTCTACATGTGATTTTTGAAAAATATGTCCTAAAATAAACATGTGCAGACTATATTATCTAAGAGGGCTGTAAGTTTCCTGCTCACAGTCAATGAATTCTTGAAGAAGAGGTGCCCAAACCCTACTATCCAGTCCTGAAACACCAGTCACACCACTGTTGCAGTAAACAGATGTGACAGGTAACATAATACTACAGTATTACTTCCATAATTCTTTACAAACCTGAATTTCAGGATTCAGCAGGATATTTCTAAGCAATGGTCCATCTATACATCTGAGAGATAGTTTGCCCAAGTGCTTTTGGACAGATGTCAGTTTACACAGAGGAGGAGATAAAATTTGTCTAGCATGTTTCAGGTCAGAGTCAAATAGGAATGTATGCCCCAACACACAGAAATTATTATGGGACAATCAACACTGGACATTAGCCATATGACAAACACAAATACTGTAGTTCAGTACATAAAGCAAAATATTTTGTTTCTGGTAGTAAAATATGCATATGAAATTTAGGAGTGGATCACGTGTGAATGCTTGGATGAGCTACTTGGCCTAATGTGTCATGCATTATATATGGAAAGGATATGACCTACATCCCTTGAAGTTGAGAGTGTTAGGTTATTTTGTGATGCAGCATTGACAAAGATAGTTTGTCTGCAGCCTAGTGCAATATTTTATGTTTATTGCTCTAGAAAGAAACATTTTTAGTGGCCCCAACAAATTAGGGAGGCAGTCTGTTTTGGAAAATAAAATTGGATTATTAATGTCGGTATATTATCAAATCAAGAACTTTCATGAAAGATGGTGGATAACCTTACTGATCATATTTTTGAGTTATATAGGTCTAGAAATGTTTTTTTCCTGTATTGATTTTAATGTCATTTATAAAAGATGGTTCAGAAGGGCTTTGTACACAGAAAAAGTGTGTAGTTACCTGCTGTTCTACTGGAGTAATTTTGCTATTTTTGTACTTTTGTGGTTATATAAAAAAATTAGTTATTTAGATTTTATTGCAAATCTTTTGCACTTATGATATTACAGTATGTTTTTTATATCAGTTGACTTGGTCATGTGAGTAGCCTACCTTTTATAAGGTGTTTTTAGTATGCTTTATACATAGCTGACAGAGGCAGTGGGAATGTATCAAATCAGCCAAGTTTGTTTCACTGAACGTAACATTTGTGATTTCTGTTCAGTAAAACTAACTTCACCAACATAGGATTTGGCGTTTTTCTCCTCAGTTTTGCAACCTTTGAGTTGGTATATATAAGTTCAGGGAGTATGTTGGATGCCCCTCCATGGGGGGAGGGTTGCTTGTCCCCTTGCAAAAAAAAGTTTTCTTATGTTCGCTGAAGGTAGTTTCAGCAGGAAGTTTTCAAATTTTTTATTATTGTTGAAACTACCTTTGGCAAGATGATATAATTCTGAGGCAGCTGCCAAAATTGGTTCTGTTTGTTGTCTTATGCCTTTAATATGTGAATTCATTTCTATCCACAAATGTAGTGCTTATGTTTTTTTGTGAACCTGTGCAGCAGCCATGGTATGTGACACACTAAATACTTTTTGTGAACCTGTGCAGCAGCCATGATATGTGACACACTACATACTTTTTGTGAACCTGTGCAGCAGCCATGATATGTGACACACTACATACTTTTTGTGAACCTGTGCAGCAGCCATGATAGGTGACACACTACATACTTTTTGTGAACCTGTGCAGCAGCCATGATATGTGACACACTACATACCTGTGTGCGAATGAGGACTGTCATGTCACTTCAGCACAGATATGTGAACAGGTGATGATTTCAACAAAAAAATTTGTTTACATCAGGGATTCTGCAAAGCTCAGGTGAATGAACTGTAGTTTGAAAGAACAGGTTTGTGAGCCAGTTGGCAACCCCTTTATTATAAGATGAGTTGCCAGCTGGCTCACACACCATCCACACACTATCAAAGTGGGTGACTCCACATCTACCAGCAGGCATGTCACCAGCGGAGTGCCACAAGTGTCAGTGCTGGTACCCCTACTGTCTGGTATAGACTTCTTAGATGTTCAAGCCAAAACTAAGGGGCTGTGGTTGATCAAGTATGTGGATGACTGCGAACTGGTTGCAATTACTGAATCCCCAAATGATATCAGTGTACTTTAGGAGGGTCTTATACAGACTAACGACTGGTGTGTTAGTCATGGTCTCAAACTGCATGCAAAGAAATGCATCATCATTCCCTTCAGTAAAAACAATGTCCCTTCACACTATCAAATAACAACAATACCCTATGTACCAATGAAGTGGTAAGGGATCTGGGATCACAAATAGACTGTGACCTTAACTTTGACCACCATGTGCTTACTATAGTGAGGAAGGCTTTCTGTGTAGAACACTTGATTAGCAAAGGCATTGCCTCTAGAGCAAAAGAAGTTATAACCCGCCTATAATCGTCACTAATCAGGCTCATAATTGAGTATAATGCCCCTTTTAGCATGTACCGTACAAAGCACCTGTAGCAATTGTAGAGAACTCAGAAGTTTCTAACAAAGAAGATCAAGGGACTCCAGCACTTGCCTTACACAGACTGACTAAAGTCCCTGTCACTATACTCTGTATCATATAGACTCCTTAGCAGAGGCTTGTGCTTGGCTTTCAGTGCAGTCTCTGACCTAAACCTAATGAATTTGTTGCAAATCCATACATCAAATGGGCTAGAGCTACCCATTATAGGGACCTAAATATGGCCTGCGACATGAAAAGGACATGCTGGAGGGACAGATTTATTTCCCAGCAACTGCCATGTCTTTGGAATAGGATGCCAATTCATGTGAAGCAGAGCACCTCTATGACACTGTTCAAAAGGAACCTGAATGAGTGGATGGGACACCATCAATTCTTACTGGGGATAGCACCTACAACCCTCTTGAACATGGGCAGTCATCACAAAATGCAATCCTGGTATTGACTAGTGTATCTCTCATATTACATTGGGATGAAATGTCTAGGCTTGAAATGACCTTCTGGTCGATAGCCTAATAACCTGTTATGATCCTATGATCCATGTGATTATCCAGTCTACCAAGACAAGCACAGCTGTGTGCCACGGATGTTGTCCTTCTTTGCAATT